>NC_088416.1:31038244-31258244 GCF_034236695.1 Oncorhynchus nerka
GCTTATGCATGGTCTAAAGTTTGCGGGAGGAAGGCACATTCACAGAGTTCATTAAAAAAAATGAATACCAACTTTGGTGCACGCATGTTTTGGGGCATATTTTGTGCGTAAGCAACATTTATAAATGAGGGCCCAGAAGACTGACGAGCGAACATACATTTCTAACTAAGGTGCAATATTCCTTTTTTTGTGGCACACAGAAAGCTGAAACAGCCAGAGCATGGGGGATTGGAGCCTACACACTCTACAAGAACAGGCTGCAGAGATGGAGCGCTTACAGTTAAGAGCGAGAGATGACAGTTCACTATGATGACTAAGAATCAACATAGTCCACAACGAGGAATCAACCTCAACACAATATGATGGTACAGAAAAGGGTTGTTGATTGATAGATTGATAATATTTGAGAAATATTGCACCCGAGTGTAGCAAGTTTGTTCCACATCTCTGATCAAAATTAAGCAGTGGTTTAAGCCAACAGTTGCTTTGAGGGGATTGTTGAACGTCCTAAAAGCAGCATTGAACATTTTCAATGACACTGCAATCAAACCTGTTAAGTCAGCAGAGCATCTCTACAAGGTAATGACAAAGGTTTCCTTGGAAACGCTATAAAAACCACAGAGTACGAAGTCTACTACAGGTGATAGATACACTTCGAAAGGACATTTAAAAATAAAAACACAGAAAAAACAACCAAAGAAAGAAACTGCGTCAAATGGAAAAAAACTCAACTACTTTTAAGACAAATAAAGACAAGATGCAAACCTGGAACCACTTGGCGTGGCGAAGAGACGCCAAGGCAGTAAGGCATTTCTGCCTGTCCAGAACATCCGGGGGATCGTTGACTGATAGCGTTTCTATTGGCGGGTGGAATAAGAAGACAAGGTACAGTTTGACCAAGGGGGGTTCTGTCACACGGCCAGGGGGAGTAGGCAGCTTTCCCAAACCACAGGCAGGACGGGGAAGGGGAGGGGGACCCCCCCACCTGGAGAACTAATGGTCTGAACCTCTCAGTGAAACTGCAATTACACTAAAGATATGTAACTTCAACCCACTTCAGAAACTATTGTTAAGTGGGTGATTTCTTAAGATAACTCCCAGTAGGCCTATATGGAGAAAATGTGTATGGATGTAAGATTACAGTGAGAGTGAATTATCAAAAGGGAGGTTGTCTCCATTATGTTAACTCAATGTCAACTCGTATGCCTCAGCCCAGTTATGAAGTCTGAGTGCTTTGCTATAACAATGAGAGGTAGAGCCCCTCCCCTTCACCCCTATACTGGGTGTACTGCTTAGCCCCTTCCGAGACAGAGAGCGTCCAGTTGGTCAAAGGTCCAGCGTCCCTAAAAATTGACAAACTAGAAGGCTTGACAGAGAGAATCAGATGCACAAAATTATCAAAACAAGTCCACACTGCAGCAAAACTGATGGCCTTCAAGAGCCAAACTGGGCTTCAATGTTGACACAGTTATAGATAAGGCTAGGTTGATGCCTGTTGGGTACATCCAACTTCCTGTTAAGAATGTCTGAGGGGGAACATGGGCCGCCACCGACTAGTATCCTTTCCCATAATATACAGTGCCCTCCGTAATTGGGAAAGCAAAGCGTTTTGTCTTCTTTTGGCTCTATAGTCCAAAAGTTTGGATT
This sequence comes from Oncorhynchus nerka, assembly GCF_034236695.1. Lineage (NCBI taxonomy): Eukaryota > Metazoa > Chordata > Actinopteri > Salmoniformes > Salmonidae > Oncorhynchus > Oncorhynchus nerka. The sequence continues at coordinate 31,039,892 of NC_088416.1, forward strand.
TCAAATCCAACAATGACTAGGAGGTTAAAGTGCAGATCATCAGCTTGTGTTTGAGGTTATCTATACCGGGTGAACCGTTTAGTAATTACAGCACTTTTTGTACAAATTCACTTGTGTATAAAAGTAGTTAAAAGTTTCAAATTTGGTCCTATATTCATAGCATGCAATGACTACATAAAGCTTGTGACTCAACATTTGTTGGATGCATTATCTGTTTGTTTTGGTTGTGTTTCAGATTATTGTGTGCACAATAGAAATGTATGGTATATAATGTAGTGTGTCGTTTTGGAGTAACCTTCATTGTAAATAAGAATACGTTTCTAAAACACTACACTAATATGGATGCTACCATGATTACGGATAATCCTAAATGAATCGTGAATAATGATGTGTGAGAAAGTTGGAAGCACAAGTACACTGCCAAGACATGCTTACCTCTCACAATTACAGGGGAGGTTAGCATTTTTGGGGTGGTATGATATTTGTGTATCTAACTTCAACAAATAATTATTGACGATTAATTCAGGATTATCTGTAATCATGATAACATCCACAAGCTTGACGTAGTCATTGTGTGCTATGAACATGGGACCAAACAAACTTATTACTACTTTAATACACAAGTGAATTTGTCCCAATACTTTTGCTCAGGGGGGACTATGTACAAAAAGGGCTGTACTTTAACGGTTCACCGATATGGATATCACCGATATGGAAAATATCCTCAAATTAAAGCTAACAGTCTGCACTTTAAGCTCATGGTCATTGATTTCGTATCCAAAATGTTGAAGTATAGAGCCAAAATTTAAAATAAAAATGCTTCATTGTGCCAATAATTACAGAGGGCACTGTAGGTATTTATGGCATTAATCATTGAACTTATGACTCCCTTTGCATCGGACATAACCCCATGGATTGGCTTTACAAAGACTGCGATCACAGTTGTCCCCTGATTTTGACTGTGACAAGTGACATTCAGCCATGCAGAGTCAAAGAGCCCCTGGCATTATCTGTAACCCGTGTCCTCCCTGCTGATGAACATCAGTCAATAGCCCACTGCTGGGTCTAGTAACCAGAACACTTGACAACACTTTGCAACTCATTTTTGCTGCAATGCAAACCGTTCATCAGTGTTCAGTATAAAACATGCAAACAAAGTGGTGTTTGTTTTTTTGTTATTCTCAGTAAGCCTTCATATAGTTAATGTCTGGACTCCATAGGGAATAGAAAACCCTTTTCAGTCAGTAACTATCCTTTCTATACTGTGTATTGGGCCATCAAAAATGTACATCACATTACATGGAACTACGAGAGTCTAAAGAGCTATAAACATAGCATTGCATGACAGTTCCCACACATCCCCTAGCTCCATTGAAGGCCCAATAAACAATATCTGTCTAGACTGGCTGCCTGCCTGTTCAGTCTCCCTGCCTAAGGGGGCGCTAGTGAACCATCTGCCCCTGTGTGGCAGCCTACCTCCAGCAGCCTGTTTCTCCACCTCCTCGCGGACCAGGGGGGACGTCATGTTGATAGTCAGGGTCAGGGGAGGCTCCTTGGTGCTCTTGATCACGATGGTGGCTTCACGGATGACCTGAGTGACCTCATACTTGTCCTCTGTGATGGTCTGCCAGGTAGAACAGGAGGGATTGTTAATACAATAGCCATGTAGTGGCTATCCCGCCAAACAGTCAAGGTCATGTAACACCAAGTAAAAAAAACACAAAAAAAAACTATTTGCTACCGAATTCAGTTGTGACTATTCCTCCCAAATGAACGCATCACCCCACAACTGAAATGATGCAGGAGAGTATATTCTCGAAAGGTCAAATTCAACTTCACAAAGCCAACTCTATATGAAGACACAGAAAACCAGTAGGTAAATGGACTCACCTTGAGTTGCACAGCCAGGTTGTCTGCCACATTCTTCAGCAGGGTGATGGTGGGTTTGTCCTTGCACAAAAGCACCAGCTCCAGGTCTAGGTCCCCCTTCAGCAGCAAGCCCTTGGCAACCAGGCCCACCCTCATCACCCCACGCAGGGACCGTGTGGCCTGTTCCGACACCTTGGGCTCACTGGCAGAGGAGACATGGGGACCCAGGTCAATTACTTTTGAAACTTAAAGCTGAAAGTGATGCTGCCTTCACCAACACTCCAGCCTTGATGGTGCAAAACGTATTTCAACGCAACTGACATTTTGTACCCCATGCACCATTTTGAATACAATTTCCCACTCCCTTACCTTTCTTTATCGGACTCGGTTCCGTCTGGCTCAGACTTGACCACCTTCTCCTGCTCGTCCAGCCAGTCGGAGACAGCCTTGAGGGCACGCTCGGTGTGGGACACCATGTTCTGCACACCCTCCAGCTCCTCCTGTGTGGGGTACACAGCGGAGTGCTTGGCCATCACGTGGCGATCGTCGTTCATGAAGATACGCATGGAGCGGTGGCGCAGGGGAGGAGGCTGGATGGGAAAAGAGGAGTTATTTTAATGAATTACCTTCAGCAGTTCACAATTGTAGGCAGTAAGTGGCTTTGATAGGAAGAAACAGTCAATGAGATAAACCCACCCCCCCTTTAATGCTCAAAATACAGTAATGACTAACAAGGACTATTTCACTTTGTCAGCTTTCACTGTGCTTACATACACATCCATGGACTACTGCTGGGTGAGAGTCATGCCCAATTAGAAGAGTGCAATCAAGAGCATGCGTTCCAAATGCCCAGGGCAGTTTTGACAGGCAGCAACCTGAATTACCCTTAGTGGACATTTGATGGAACTGATTTTTTTTAGGTCTACTTATATACCACGTCCTTGTTAACTTACAAATAATCTTCTCAATCAATTATGTCAAAAAATACAGTCGAATGTTTGCAGAGGCAAATTATTATGGTGGTGAGGCTAGTAAAATGTAAGCGCTCCATGTTCACTACCAAAGAGAAACGGTTAACACAAAATAGCCTTCCTAAAAATGAGTGTATAAGAAAAGCGGTACCATAGTTGCTTTAGAGTCTTCGATCCTGTGTATATGACAGTGATACAAGAACAGGTCCTTCCTGAGACAGAACACCAACACTGCTGCTTCGTTCTGCTGACAACAAAAGGGACATGTTTAAAATTAGCAAAGCAATAAAAAGGCCAGATTCCCCTGGAATAGCAATGTCATTTTATTGATAATATAAAAACATGGTATTTAAGGGTAACAGAACATAGGTCTGTTCAAAGAAATCCCTAAGGATGCGCCTTCCTAAAGTGAAGGGTGGCTTTGCATGACAAGGGAAATTCCATGCTAACGGAATTACACGGAGACACCAATTTTTCACTTTAAAATGTATACCAAACAAACCATTGAATTCTAAGTTTAACAAACCAACAGCTATGCACATTAACTGCTTTAAACAATTTACACAGTAGGAGTCTCAGCATAATTCAGATACCATGGAATTGCCCATAGGCTAAGTGTGCTGATCCGGCAGTAACATGGGTGTTCCTACTGCAGCCTGTTGCAAACCTGGGTTGTGTTCAGTAGGCACGGAATGAGGGAGGGGAAGAAATAGGACTCAATGAGCACTGTTATTGGACAAGGTTGCGCCTCTGCGTCAAAATGTTTCTCCCATTTGAGCCTCACTGTATAAAGCGCCAAAGGTGTTGATTTAAAAATGGGCAGCTCCATCATTGTAGGCCTACAGATGAGCAGGACACCTGTCGCATTCTTCCTCCCAAAAATAAAAGATGGGAGAAGTTGGACCAGGGCTGAAGCAGTGCCAGGACAACTGTAGCACAATCCTTAGGGGCACCAACAGCAGCTTTCAAAACACTGATTCAATCAGTTTGATTAAGAATCAGTTCTGCAGGAGCAGATGCCAGATATGTTAGTGACTAAAACGTAGCTCTACCAAGGAAGATAAATTGGGCTACTGCCCCTGTATACCAGTATGACTCCGAGAGCAATAACGACCTAAAAAAAACATGGTTCTTCAATTGGCCGTTGAGTTTGAAATGAAAATTTCAGAGCCCATGTACAGTCTGGAATGATATGGGTATCAATTACCAGACAGACCTGCAGTACATGCAGTCCTAAAGCCAAAATGCATTTAACACATGAGCACACTGCAGTTAAAATCTATGAACGGTTCATTGCAGTTGACATCAATTATAAACTGACAGTACCCCACGGCTTGAGCCGCTCAGTTCTGACAGTAAACCTGGCTGAGAAGTCATCCAAGGTACACAACCAAACTGACCATTTCTATCATGTGTCAAATCCCTCCATTCAGGAAACTAGCTACACATCGTAACGGCAGCGATATGTGAATGCTTCCATAGAGCCGTTACACCTTAGCTAGTGTAAAACAGCAGGAGCAATTTTTCAACTAACATTTACAAAGCGATAACTTCCCCAATTCTCAACTTACCAGTCTTCTCCAAACCCATCGCTAGTTGCAGGAGAAACATTTGAAGGATGGAGAACAAGACGCCTTTTTTGGAGTTTTATTTGTTAAATTTCAGAAAAACAATATTTACTCAAAAAGGTTTTGATTGTTTTCCCATCATCCCCCAATTCAGCATATACCATTTTCATGGCACGCTTGGTTCAATAGCTATTGATGCAGGGTTCATAGACAGTGAAAAGCCAAATTAAAAGGACTTAAGTACTTTAAGCACTAATATTTATTTTCAATGACCATCAACTTGTAATAGTTCCTATTATGCAATCATTTCTAGTCGCCACCAGATAACCGTGTATCTCCACAACCTCATGAAAAAAAAAAACCTGCAGCTTACTACCTTAGAAGTTCTACTCAGTGTTGTTTCACTACATACATGGTGGTAAGTGAGTAGAAATGTAACTTGAGTAGTGATGAGCAGGGTTTGACATGCCTAATGGCATAATTTACTACACAATTCCAGCTTAATGACTATTGTATTTTTATTGGGCATCTACTAATTAATGGCTACGAAGAAGTGTCTTGCTTCTGACTGGCTGCTTTAGTGTCGCTATTTGGAATGGCTGTGTGAGGAAAACGGCATGCGAACGGCAGGAGCCTGTGAATGAGGCGATTGGCAACAAAAGGTCTGGAGGTTGTTGCAGAGGAAAACATCACAATGTAGAACTGGCGCCAGTGCAGGATGCAGCGTGTGCCCTTTCCCCCTTCAGGGCTCATTCACCCATGCTCGCAATGTCAGTGATGCATTTGTTGCACTTTACAGTGTGGGTTGGTTGGGTCCAGTGATGTAAAAAAAAAAAAGGTCAATTGTTGGTCCCATGTTTCATTACATGAAATAAAAGATAGCAAAAATCCAGCAATGCGCAAAAGGCAGGATTAGATCTAAATTTACCTGCCATTTTGGCATTTCATAAACATGAGCATCTTCTGTTCTATTATTTTAATTGAAAGTACTTATCCAAGTACCAACTTGAGAAATTCCAGTGGTTTTCCAGAGTACCAAATTCAAGTACTTTAAGCCACCTTTTGCAAACCCTATTGAGGAGAGCAAACCGAATAATCCAATACAAAACTAATTTTACATTGGTGCTGAACGAACCATATACCTACTGCTCAATCTAAAGTTGGGTAAACAGTACTTTCCTGTGGATATTTTGTCTCAAATTTCAAGCAGCTGAAGGACAAACCACTCTGACGGTGGTTTGTCGGTAAAGTGTATATGTAATTGTATTCAACATTGTGGCCTGTCAGGAACATTTACATAATCATTTGCTACCCAGGGCCTAGCCAGCAGATCCGACCCACTTGTTTAGTGGCACTAGGGTCGGACAGGCTTCCTGTCTAGATTAAGACACTGTGGAACCGGCACAAAATATGGCTTGGGAAAACACCTCAATCCTGGGATGATAACTGGTTGTACCACAAACTGTCCCATTATCCCAACTGTTACACCAAGAAGACCGAATGACTGCTTGATTTTAAGTAAACTGATGTTTGTCCTAATGTTAGCTAGCAGTAGCCATTATGGATTTGCATGTCACCTGAACAACAAAGGAGCCAATTGGCTGACACTGATATTCCAAAATGGCTGTTGTGGCTTATGCTACCTAACCCGAGGAAAAATACACTTTTTCTAAAAAAAAACTACCAGTTGATAAATAATGTGACAATTCAGCATACAGAGCTATATTTTGCGCAGGCTCTGTGGTGTCTTTATCTACACATGAACGCTGTCTAACCCTAGTCAGTGTTACTGTAAGCAAGTGGGTAGGACCTGCTGGCTAATAGAATTCTTCCAGTCGCCATTTTAATTTCAAACCTCAATTCAGTGCGGTAGTCTGGAATATGCCCCCTGCACAAATCACACCACAATTAGACTGCTAACTATGTGGGTATAGCTAGATAGTTACATATAAAATGCCATATGCGATCGCCATGATATTGTGATAACTAGCCAGTTAGCTAGATAACGTTTCATGAGATTATCTAGCGTGGTAAACACAAGATGGTCGTGTCCTCGCATTGTAGCTAACGTTAACTAGCCATAGCTACGTAGGCAATCAAACATAACGATGGCCAAAATCCTGCATTCGCTTTCAATTCCTATTCGCCTATCTTACTAATATTTTTTCTCCATAATATAACGTTAGGTAGCTAGCATGCTGTCGTTCTGCCCCTGAACAGGCAGTTAACCCACTGTTCCTAGGCCGTCATTGAAAATAAGAATTTGTTCTTAACTGACTTGCCTAGTAAAATAAAGGTAAAATTAAAAATTAAAATTGTGGTTCGAGCTGAGGGAGCGTTCTGAACAAAGAGGGCTGCTGCTAGGCTAACGTTAGCTTGCGAGACGTAATTCATACAACGGCAAATGAGTGTCAACGGTAATATAGTTGCTTAATTCGTGTTCATAGGGACGGTGGTAATCATTTCATAAATCTGAATATAATGTGCATCTTTATGAAACATCCTTCTAAACTTACCAATTCTGCAACGCTTCGCTCCAACTCTCTTCGCGGAGGAGCAGAAATGACTACCTGAACAGCAAATTCTGAAAGCTAATTGGGCGAAAGTAGCATGTGACTAAAGAAGTAGCCAATCCCGTTTCACCTTTCGATGTATAATCTGAAATGTAAATTACAAAATAGCTAGTTCATGAGTCATTACCGTACTGTAGGATAATCACCAGCCAATTTCCCCAAATTACATAGCTACTGTATATCATTATTTAATTATTAACTCTATACACCATGCCCTGTTTACCCAGGATACACAGTAGTTATGATTTGATATCTGGGGATTCCATTAAAGTATGTGACTAAACACACACATTTCAGACATAAAATGTGGTATATTTAAACAATAATGCCTGAGGAGGTGTGGTATATGGCCAATATACCACGGCAAAGGACTGTTCTTACCCACAACGCATTGGCGGAGTGCCTGGACAGCCCTTAGCCATGGTATATTGGCCATATATCACAAACCCCAGAGGTGCCTTATTTATATTATAAACTGGTTACCAATGTAATTGAAGCAGTAAAAATACATGTTTTGTCATACCCGTGGTATACGGTCTGATATACCATGGCTGTCAGCCAATCAGCATTCAGGGCTCGAACCCCCCAGTTTATAATACCTGTTAAAAATATGAGGCAATGTTTATATAAACCCCTTTCAAACAGACCTCTTATTTACCACTTTCTTGAAGGCCCCTTTATACATATCAGTGGGTAATTGGCACATTTGGAAGGGAAAGGGGTTTTAAATCAATCAAATGTCGACCACTTTATCTACCAAGAGAATTCTCTTCGATTATAATCACAGCCGTATATCACAGCCGGATATGTGGAAACCACATATCCTGAGGCTGCATTCATTGTAGCTGGGTTTTTTAACAAGGCTAATCTGAAAACAAGACTCCCTAAATTTTATCAGCATATCGAATGTGCTACCCGGCCGGAAAAAATCCTGGACCATTGTTATTCTAACTTTCGCGATGCATACAAAGCCCTGCCCCGCCCTCCTTTCGGAAAATCTGACCACTACTCCATTTTGTTGCTCGCAGCCTATAGACAGAAACTAAATCAGGAAACGCCCGTGCTCAGATCTGTTCAACGCTGGTCCGATCAATCTGATTCCACGCTTCAAGATTTATTTGATCACGTGGACTGGGATATATTCTGCATAGCGTCGGACAATAACATTGATGAATACGCTGATTCAGTGAGCAAGTTTATTAGCAAGTGCATCAGTGATGTTGTACCCACAGCAACTATTAAAACCTTCCCAAACCAGAAACCGTGGATTGATGGCAGCATTCGTGCAAAACTGAAAGCGAAAACCACTGCTTTTAATCAGGGCAAGGCGACCAGAAACATGACTGAATACAAACAGTGTAGCTATTCCCTCCGCAAGGTAATCAAACAAGCTAAGCGTCAGTATAGAGACAAAGTAGAGTCGCAATTCAACGGCTCAGACATGAGAGGTATGTGGCAGGGTCTACAGTCAATCACGGACTACAAAAAGAAAACCAGCCCCGTCGCGGACCATGATGTCCTGCTCCCAGACAAACTAAACAACTTCTTTGCTCGCTTTTTGGACAATACAGTGCCAACGGCACGTCCCGCTACCAAAACCTGCTTCACCATAGCCAACGTGAGTAAAGCATTTAAATGTGTTAACCCTCGCAAGGCTGCCGGCCCAGACTGCATCCCTAGCCGCGTCCTCAGAGCATGTGCAGACCAGCTGGCTGGTGTGTTTACGGACATATTCAATCAATCCTTATCCCAGTCTGCTGTTCCCACATGCTTCAAGAGAGACACCATCGTTCCAGTTCCCAAGAAAGCTAAGGTAATTGAGCTAAATGACTATCGCCCCGTAGCACTCACCGCCGTCATCATGAAGTGCTTTGACAGACTAGTCAAGGATCATATCAAATCAAATCAAATTTTATTTGTCACATACACATGGTTAGCAGATGTTAATGCGAGTGTAGCGAAATGCTTGTGCTTCTAGTTCCGACAATGCAGTAATAACCAACGAGTAATCTAACCTAACAATTCCACAACTACTACCTTATACACACAAGTGTAAAGGGATAAAGAATCACCTCCACCCTACCTGACACCCTAGACCCACTCCAATTTGCTTACCGCCCCAACAGGTCCACAGACGACGCAATCGCAATAACACTGCACACCGCCCTAACCAATCTGGACAAAAGGAATACCTATGTAAGAATGCTGGTCATCGACTACAGCTCAGCATTTAACACCATAGTACCCTCCAAACTCGTCATTAAGACCCTGGGTCTCGATCCCTCCCTGTGCAAATGGGTCCTGGACTTCCTGACGGGCTGCCCCCAGGTGGTGAGGGTAGGAAACAACATCTCCACCCAGCTGATCCTCAACACTGGGGCCCCACAAGGGTGCGTGCGTTCTCAGCCCTCTCCTGTACTCCCTGTTCATCCATGACTACGTGGCCATGCATGCCTCCAACTCAATCATCAAGTTTGCAGAAAGTGGTAGGCTTGATTACCAGAGACGGCCTACAAGGAGGAGGTGAAGGCCCTCGGAGTGTGGTGTCAGGAAAATAACGTCACACTCAACGTCAACAAAACAAAGGAGATGATCGTGGACTTCAGGAAACAGCAGAGGGAGCACCCCCCATCCACATTGACGGGACAGTAGTGGAGCAGGTGGAAAGTTTTAAGTTCCTCTGCGTACACATCACGGACAAACTGAAATGGTCCACGCACACAGACAGAGTGGTGAAGAAGGCGCAACAGTGCCTCTTCAACCTCAGGAGGCTGAAGAAATTCGGCTTGTCACCAAAAACACTCACAAACGTTTACAGATGCACAATCGAGAGCATCCTGTCGGGCTGGAGCACCGCCTGGTACGGCAACTGCTCCACCCATAACCGTAAGGCTCTCCAGAGGGTAGTGAGGTCTGCACAACGCATCACAGGGGGCAAACTACCTGCTCTCCAGGACACCTACACCACCCGATGTCACAGGAAGGCCAAAAAGATCATCAAGAACAACAACCACCCGAGCCACTGCCTGTTTACACCGCTATCATCCAGAAGGCAAGGTCAGTACAGGTGCATCAAAGCTGGGACCGAGAGACTGAAAAACAGCTTATATCTCAAGGCAATCGGACTATTAAACAGCCACCACTAACATTGAGTGGCTGCTGCCAACATACTGACTCAATCTCTAGCCACTTTAATAATAAAAAATTGGATGTAATAAATGTATCACTATTCACTTTAAACTATGCCACTTTATATAATGTTTACATACCCTACACTACTCATCTCATATGTATACACTGTACTCTATACCGTCTACTGCATCTTGCCTATGCCGTTCGGCCCTCGCTCATCCATATATATTTTTATGTACATATTCTTATTAATTCCTTTACATGCATAAGGTAGTTGTTGTGAAATTGTTAGATTACTTGTTAGATATTACTGCATGGTTGGAACTAGAAGCACAAGCATTTCGCTACACTCGCATTAACATCTGCTAACCATGTGTATGTGACAAATACAATTGATTTGATTTGATTTTTAAAAATTTAGCTGTTAATGAATTTCCATGCACAAGAGGAGCGAATCATTCCAAGGGTCTGTGAAAATGCAAGAATCATGACAAGATTTTTAGGTGTGTTTTAATGTACTATGTTTTCAACCGCACTCCATTAAGGTGACTTAAAGTTACCTGAACAAAAATATGAACGCAACATGCAACAATTTGAAATATGTTACTGTGTTACAGTTCTTATAAGGAAATCAGTCAATTTAAATAAATTCATTAGGCCCTATCTATGGATTTCACATGACTGGGAAAACAGATATGCATCTGTTGGTCACAGATATCTTTAAAAAAGGTAGTGGCGTGGATCTGAAAACCAGTCAGCATCTGGTGTGACCACCATTTGGCTCATGCATAGAGTTGATCATGCTGTTGATTGTGGCCTGTGGAATGTTGTCCCTCTCCTCTTCAATAGCTGTGAGAAGTTGCTGGATATCGGCGGGAAATGGAATATGCTGTTGTACACGTCGATCCAGAGCATCCTTAAACATGCTCAATGTGTGGTGAGTATGCAGGCCATGGAAGACCTGGGAAATGTTCAGCTTCCAGGAATAGTGTACAGATCCTTGCGACATGGGGCTGTGCATTATCATGTTGAAACATGAGATGATGGGGGCGGACGAATGGCATGACACACTGCTTTACTGTTTACGTACTGATTTACTAATTTCATATATATATACTGTATTCTATTCTACCGTATTTTAGTCAATGCCACTCCGACATTGCTAGTCCTAATATTTATATATTTCTTAACTCATTCTTCTACTTTAGATTTGTGTGTACTGTTTCGAGCTAGGAACACAAGCATTTCGCTACACCCGCAATAACATCTGATAAATATGTGTATGTGACCAATACAATTTGATTTGATGACAATGGACCTCAGGATCTTGTCACGGTATCTCTGTGCAAATTGCCATCGATAAAATGCAATTGTGTTGGTTGTCCATAGCTTATGCCTGCCCATACTATAACGCCACCACTAGCATGGGGCACTCTGTTCACAACGTTTACATTAGCAAACCGCTCAACCACACGACGCCATACACGTGGTCTGCGGTTGTGAGGCCGGTTGGACATACTGCCAAATTCTCTGAAATGAAGTTGGAGGCGGCTGGTTTATGGTAGAGAAATAAACATGACATTTTCTGGCAAAAGCTCTGGTGGACATTCCTGCAGTCAGCATGCCAATTGCACGCTCCCTCAAAACTTGAGACATCTGTGGCATTGTGTTGTGTTACAAAACTGCAAAAGGTGCAGCCCAGCACAAGCTGCACCTGTGTCATTTATTTATTTATTTATTTAACCTTTAATTAACCAGGTAGGCCTGTTGAGAACAAGTTCTCATTTACAACTGCGACCTGGCCAAGATAAAGCAAAGCAGTGCGACACAAACAACAACACAGAGTTACACATGGAATAAACAAACGTACAGTCAATAACACAATAGGAAAATCCATATACAGTGTGTGTAAATGAGGGAAGATGAGGGAGGTGAGGCAATAAATAGGCCATAGTGGCAAAATGATTACAATTTAGCAATTAAACACTGAAGTGATAGATGTGCAGAAGATGAATGTGCAAGTAGAGATACTGGGGTGCAAAGGAAAAAAAAATATATATATATGGGGATGAGGTTGTTGGGTGGGCTTTTTACAGATGAGCTATGTACAGGTGCAGTGATCTGTAAGCTGCTCTGACAGCTGATGCTTAAAGTTAGTGAGGGAGAAATGCTTCTCCAGCTTCAGTGATTTTTGCAATTCGTTCCAGTCATTGGCAGCGGAACTGTAAGGAAAGGCGGTCAAATGAGGAATTGGCTTTGGGGGTGATCAGTGAAATATACCTGCTGGAGCGCGTGCTACGGGTGGGTGCTGCTATGGTGACCAGTGAGCTGAGATAAGGCGGGGCTTTACCTAGCAAAGACTTATAGATTACCTGGAGTCAGTGGGTTTGGCGACGAGTATGAAGCGAGGTCCAGCCAACAAGAGCATACAGGTCGCAGTGGTGGGTAGTATATGGGGCTTTGGTGAGAAAACGGATGGCACTGTGATATACTGCATACAATTTGTTGAGTAGAGTGTTGGAGGCTATTTTGTAAATGACATCGCCGAAGTCAAGGATCGGTAGCATAGTCAGTTTTACGAGGGTATGTTTGGCAGCATGAGTGAAGGATGCTTTGTTGCGAAATAGGAAGCTGATTCTAGATTTAATTTTGGATTGGATATGCTTAATGTAAGTCTGGAAGGAGAGTTTACAGTCTAACCAATCACCTAGGTATTTGTAGTTGTCCACATTTTCTAAATCAGAACAGTCCAGATTAGTGATGCTAGACAGGCGGGTGGGTGCGGGCATTTAGTTTTACTTGCATTTAAGAGTAGTTGGAGGCCACGGAAGGAGAGTTGTATGGCATTGAAGCTCGTCTGGAAGTTAGTTAACACAGTGTCAAAAGAAGGGCCAGAAGTATACAGAATGGTGTCATCTGCGTAGAGATGGATCAGAGAATCACGAACAGCAAGAGCGACGTAATTGATGTATACAGAGAAGAGAGTCGGCTTGAGAATTGAACCTGTGGCACCCCCATAGAGACTGCCAGAGGTCTGGACAACAGGCCCTCCGATTTGACACACTGAACTCTGTCTGAGATGTAGTTGGTGAACCAGGCGAGGCAGTCATTTGAGAAATAAGGCTTTTGAGTCTGCGGATAAGAATGCGGTGATTGACAGAATCTAAAGCCTTGACCAGGTCGATGAACACGGCTGCACAGTAATGTCTTTTATCGATGGCGGTTATGATATCCTTTAGGACCTTGAGTGTGGCTGAGGTGCACCCATGACCAGCTCGGAAACCAGATTGCATAGCGGAGATGGTAAGGTGGGATTCTAAATGGTCGGTGATCTGTTTGTTAACTTGGCTTTCGAAGACCTTAGAAAGGCAGGGTAGATATAGGTCTGTAGCAGTGTGGGTCTAGAGTGTCTCCCCCTTTGAAGAGGGGGATGACCGCGGCAGCTTTCCAATTTTGGGGATCTCAGACGATACGAAAGAGACGTTGAACAGGCTAGTGATAGGGATTGAAACAATTGCAGTGGATAATTTTAGAAAGAGAGGGTCCAGATTGTCTTGCCCAGCTGATTTGTAGGGGTCCAGATTTTGCAGCTCTTTCAGAACATCAGCTATCTGAATTTGGGTGAAGGAGAAATGAGAGAGGCTTGGGCAAGTTGCTGTGTGGGGTGCAAAGCTGTTGACCGGGGTAGGGGTAGCCAGGTGGAAAGCATGGCCAGCTGTAGAAAAATGCTTATTGAAATTCTCAATTATCGTGGATTTATCGGTGGTCACAGTGTTTCCTAGCCTCAGTGCAGTGGGCAGCTGCTGGGAGGAGATGCTCCTATTCTCCATGGACTTCACAGTGTCCCAGAACTTTTTGGAGTTTGTGCTACAGGATGCAAATTTCAGTTTGAAAAAAGCTAGCTATAGCTCTCCTAACTGCCTGTGTATGTTGGTTCCTAACTTCCCTGAAAAGTTGCATATCGCGAGGGCTATTCGATGCTAATGCAGTACGCCACAGGATGTTTTTGTGCTGGTTAAGGGCAGTCCGGTCTGGAGTGAACCAGGGGCTATATCTGTTCCTGGTTCAATTTTTTTGAATGGGGCATGCTTGTTTAAGATGGTGAGGAAAGGACTTTTAAAGAATAACCAGGCATCCTCTACTGACGGAATGAGGTCAATATCCTTCCAGGATACCCGGGCCAGGTTGATTATAAAGGCCTGCTCGTTGAAGAGTTTTAGGGAGCTTTTGATAGTGATGAGGGGTGGTTGTTTGACCGCGGACCCATTATGGACACAGGCAATGAGGCAGTGATTGCTGAGATCCTGGTTGAAGACAGCAGAGGTGTATTTAGAGGGCAGGTTGGTCAGGATGATATCTATGAGGGTGCCCATGTTTACGGATTTGGGGTTGTACCTGGTAGGTTCCATGATAGTTTGGGTGAGATTGAGGGAATCTAGTTTAGATTGTAGGAAGGCTGGGGTGTTAAGCATATCCCAGTTTAGGTCACCTAATAGCACAAACTCTGAAGATAAATGAGGGGCAATTCATTCACGTATGGTGTCCAGGGCACAGCTGGGGGCTGAGGGGGGTCTGTAACAACAGTGAGAGACTTATTTCTGGAAAGGTACATTTTTAAAAGCAGAAGCTCAAACTGTTTGGGCACAGACCTGGATAGCATGACAGAACTCTGCAGGCTGTCTCTGCAGTGGATTGCAACTTTGGTAGTTCTATCTTGGCGGAAAATGTTGTAGTTGGGGATGGAAATTTCAGAATTTTTGGTGGCCTTCCTAAGCCAGGATTTAGACACGGCTAGGACATCAGGGTTGGCGGAGTGTGCTAAAGCAGTGAAAAAAATCAACTTAGGGAGGAGGTTTCTGATGTTAACATGTATGAAACCAAGGCTTTTACGGTTACAGAAGTCAACAAATGATAGCGCCTGGGGAATAGGAGTGGAACTGGGGGCTACAGGGCCTGGGTTAACCTCTACATCACCAGAGGAACAGAGAAGGAGTAGGATAAGTGTACGGCTAAAGGCTATAAAAACTGGTCTTCTAGTGCGTTGGGGACAGAGAATAAAAGGATCAGATTTCTGGGAGTGGTAGAATAGATTCAAGGCATAATGTACAGACAAGGGTATGGTAGGATGTGAGTTCAGTGGAGGTAAACCTATGCGTTGCTTGATGATGAGAGAGGTTTCGTCTCTGGAGGCGTCAATTAACGTAGATGAGGTCTCCGCATCTGTGTGGGGTGGGACGAAAGAGCTATCTAAGGCATTTTGAGCGGGACTGAGGGCTCTACAGTGAAATAAAACAAAAAAACTAGCCAGGACAGCAGTAGACAAAGCATATTGACATTAGAGTGAGGCATAAAGAAATCACAGTGTTGATCAGGTAAATGGCAGAGCGGGTCAGTTAGGTACACACAGGACCTGAGTTCGAGGCTGATCATGATCATGATGATCATGCTGTTTTATCAGCTTCTTGATTTTCCAGACCTGTCAGGTGGATGTATTATCTTGGCAAAGGAGAAGCACTCACTAACAGGGATGTAAACAAATTTGTGCACAAAATTTGAGAGAAATTTGCTTTTTGTGCATATGGAACACTTATGTGATCTTTTATTTCCGCTCATGAAACATGGGACCAACACTTTCAATGTTGCTTTTATAGTTTTGTTCATTATATTTGTGTTTCTAAAATATTTACTGTTTATGTTTGAATGCAGTGGCTAAGTGATCTTTCTTTTCTTTCACAAAGAAGCATTGTGTCACGATCGCTGTCAAGGAAATGACCGGACCAAGGTGCAGCGTGGTAAGCGTACATTTTAAATGTCGCCAACAAGTACCCCCCCCCCGAAAGGTGTGGACTCTGGCCGCAAACCTGACACTATAGGGGAGGCTCCGGTGCGGGCCGCAGACCCGGCTCCACCTCTGGCTCCCCCCACTTTGGTGGCGCCTCTGGTGCGGGGGCCCTCGTCGCCGACCCCGGACTGGGGACACTCTCTGCAGGCCCCGGACTGGAGACCCTCGCTACAGGCCCCGGACCGGGGACCCTCGCAGCAGGCCCCGGACTGGGGACCTTCGTCGCATGCCCCGGACTGGGAACCCTCGCCGCAGGCCCCGGACTGGGAACCCTCGCCGCAGGCCCCGGACTGGGGACCCTCGCCACAGGCCCCGGACTGGGGAACCTCGACGCAGGTCCCGGACTGGGGACCCTCACTGCAGGCCCCGGACTAGCCCGTGGAGCAGGCACAGGACCTACCAGGCTGGGGAGACATACTGGAGGCCTGGTTCTTGAAGCAGGCACAGGACTCACCAGGCTTGGGAGACATACTGGATGCCTGGTCTGTGGAGCAGGCACAGGTCGAACCGGGCTATGGGGGAGCACTGGAGATCTGGTGCTTAAAGCTGACACCACTCGTCTTGGCTGAATGACAACTTTGGCCCTGCACGTGCGGAGCGCAGGAACAGGACGCACTGGGCTGTGATAGCGCACCGGAGACACAGTGCGCAGAGCCGGCGCAGGATACCCTGGGCCGAAGAGGCGCACCGGAGACCAGGAGCGCTATGCTGGCACAATCCGTCCTGGCTGGATGCCCACTCTAGCACAACACACACGCACCGGGCTGTGAAAGCGCACTGGAGACACTGTGCGCTTCACCGCATAACACTGTGCCTGACCAGTACCACACTCCCTACCGTGAGCACGGGGAGTTAGCTCCGTCAACCTCTCCGTGTGCCCCCTGTCTTCCTGGATTCCCTGGATTCCCTGTCTTCCTTGCCAGCCGTGACCCTGTGTAACGCTGGTCCACCTTTCTCTCTGCTTCCGCCTTCCTCGCTGCCTCTGCCTGCTTCCACGGCAGGTTCTCGTGTCCTGACATCACCTCCTCCCAGGTCCATGATATCCTCCACTCTGCCTGCCCTTCCTGGCCACGCTGCTTGGTCCGCTTGTGGTGGGTTGTTCTGCCACGATCGTCATCAAGGAAATGACCGGACCAAGGTGCAGCGTGGTAAGCGTACATTCTTTTATTTTAAATGTCGCCAACAAAACAATAAACAACCAAACGAACGTGAAGCTCTGTAAGGCTATACCTGTCACTTACAAAGACAACAACCCACAAATGAGAAAAGGGAAATAGGCTGCCTAAGTATGATTCCCAATCAGAGACAACGATAGACAAATGTCCCTGGTTGAGAATCATACGGGCCAAAAACAAAGAACCAGAAAGCATAGACTTTCCCTCCCGAGTCACACCCTGACCAAACAAACATAGAGAATTAAATGATCTCTACGGTCAGGGCGTGACACATTGTTTGTAATTGTTTTTTGTCGGTTTTGTATAACTGTCAGCAACATATCTAATCCTGTAAAAGCACTGTTGCACTTTAGAAAGGAGCAAAGATCTAAGACTCCATTTGTGTACTTGTGTCAATGTCTTTTGTACTGTTACCTACTACCATACAAGCAAACCTAAACCTTGAGCCATTAATAGACTGCTTGTTGTTTTCATATCTGTCTCAGACAATATCCCTATAAATGGGCCTAGAATCAGATTAGCAAGTATGCTGGTGCTTCCGGAACAGTCATTGGAACTAATAAATATTCATTTCCATGATGAAGATAAAATGTAGATTAGGAGACTATATAGGAAAGTTTGTTGTATTTTTCTGGATTTCTCTGTAGCTCTTGAGAATGTGATATCTATGCTATTGCTCTCCCCCCCAGATTAACTAGGTGTCACTGTAGTATAATGAAGAGTCTATTGCGTATGAGTACGACTCCTGAAATCAAGATGCAGGGTTTTACAGACAGCTGATATTGAATGGGGGCCGTTCTCCCATAGTAAGGTATACATGCTTGCTGCTCTGATATTCACTTTGCCTCTTGAAATGAACCACAGCACATCATAATATACAGTCACACTGAGAGTTCAGTTGTGTGCTATCCTTGGCTTTCTTGTCACATGTACAGTATGTATTCCCCGATTTGCTTGCCAAAGTCTAAGTATGTCTCTGAAAGCAGTAGTCATCTCAATTTACCTCCATGTTGATTGGCTTAATGAATATCATAAGCATTCTAGTGCCTAATGACTTGTGTCCGGCCGGGTGCTGCTTGTCAGTGGCGATTAGAATGGGAAAATAAAAGTCTGTTCCAAGAAATGGACTGGACCAAATGGTTCATTCATGGGGGGGGGGTTTGGCCCGGTGTGACAAACTGTTGTTTGAAAATTCCTTTGTGTTTCTGCATTTTCAAGAGACACTGTGATGTAGAGCTGTCTTATTTTCAAATTTCTTATTGAGTTCATAGAATTCCATAGACCCCAGAGAAGATGTATGCAATTGTAAGACATTGAATGTATTGTAGGAAATTACTTGTGGTAGTTCATCAATATGAACCATTACAGACCACTTTACTCAGTAATAATTAACATTCATTACAACCATTGCAATTGAAGGAGTAATGAAAACTTGTATCAATTCATACCTATACTGAGATCATTTCTGTTCTACTTCCTCCTGTCAGAGGATATTTTCCACACCTCTGTTCTCTCCTGGGATGAGCACCATGGTTCTATGACCCTGACAGGCCATTTTGTGGTTTATTTTATTTTATTTTTATTTAACCTTTATTTAACTAGGCAAGTCAGTTAAGAACAAATTATTAGTTACAATGACGGCCTATCAAAAGGCAAAAGACCTGTGGGGACGGGGTAACAGGCAACATAAACTTTATTAGACAACATTCAATTCTATAGCTTTTGCAACACTTAGCTTCATTTAGGTCCCCAGACAATTGGGAAAACAATATAAGCAATAAATACATACACACAATTCACACATTAATAGCATTACAAGTTTGACACATACTGTATGTCGTTCACATCTTCAAGCACAGGTAAAAGGACAGCCTTTACTTTGCTTTGGCATAGTGCCACTGACTTTGCAGTGGCACTTTGACATTTCCACAAACAAACAAAGTATGAACTCCAAAAAACACTGACAGTAACACACACACACACACACACACACACACACACACACACACACACACACACTTTGAGATGTTTGTTGTTGAGATCTTATAGGCAGCTTCATTTCATGTACTGTTATGTATACAGAGAAAGCATCACCTGCCAGACACTTTTACAACAAACCTTTTTTCTTGGGCAGAATTATATGTCTCCAGTATCCAGGTGAGGCATACTGTCCTTACTTGGTCAGATTTTTCTGTTATACATCCGTTTATGACATTTAATTTCTTTGAGTATAGTCTGGCTTGTCTGTTTCCCATAAAACAATGAGACTTCTCCACACCACAGTCAGTCAAAAGCAGGTCTTTACTGGCCAATCAAATGAATCTGAAAGAGATCCAAGATCTGGAGGATGATGATTTCAATCCCAAACCCCATAGACTTTCACAGTCAGGCAGACCCACACAGTTCTCAATAAAGGAATATAGGTGTTATAGGCAATAGGTATTTCCTTTTGTGTGATACACCAACACTGCTGTTAGATCCTACTGCTGGATGTTCAGTCTTCTCCTCAATCCAGCATGTTGGGTTGGGTGGCAAATAAAGCACCCAGGACAACAAAGGACTTTGATAAGATGTTTCTTTCTATCTGTGTCTTTTCTTCTTCCTCAGATCCTGTTGACAGTGTTTATTTTCTCAGAGTTCTGGAAGGAGCTGATGTCCCAATGGCGGAAGGTGCTGTTCTTGAAGCTGGCCCGGCTCTTTGTGATGCGGTAGATCTTCCTCAGCACGGCCCGGCGCAGCAGGATGTAGACCCAGGGGTCCAGGATCTGGTTCCAGGAGGCCAGCCGGACGCCCATCACCATCAACCTCCTGTATGTGTCCTGGTCACTGCCTATGGAACCGCTGTAGGACCGTGTGACTGACATCAGACCAAAGATCTGCAAGGAACACAGATACCTGGGTTAGTTTTACAGTGGTTGTGCAGGATATAGAGATGTTCAGCCGGTGTATATATGTTTGCATCAATCTGCATACACTGCTAGTAATTTATCTACATTACCCAACACTGTAGAATGACACATATTAACAAACAAAAAACATAAATGGAGCAGTCAAAATGCATCTTCACAACGTGTTCCTATGAATAGTTGTATTGATGTTAGAAATCACAGGCTCTAAAATCAAAATTGTAGCCTGATAAATTGTATTTACAATTTTTATAACAATTGGCCACAGCTTATTAAGAGATTTAATAGCTCAATGCTATTCTAAGTGAAGCATGGTTTATATTCTGTCTTCTTTCACTCCTCACAGTTTGTGTCAAAATGAATGGTTACTTTTATATTGGACTTGAATAATTGATATGACATATTAACAGTTTATGCAAAATTCTTAGTATTGGAATTGTAAAAAACAATCTCCATGATAAAAAAAATCATCAAACCATCATGTGTTCGTATGAAATGATTTTAGTTGACTAATATTGCTTTTTCCCAGAAGACTGGAAAAGGAGAGAAGCTGTAACATTGTCACGATCGTTATGAATGACGGACCAAGGCGCAGCGTGTGTTGGGTTCCACATATTTATTACCGTGAACCTAGAACAAACATATAAACATATAAGGACCGTGAATAACAGCGCACACATCAGCACTCAACAAAACAATGTCCCACAAAGCAGGTGGGAGAAAGGGCTTCCTAAATATGATCCCCAATTAGAGGCCACGGTTACCAGCTGCCTCTAATTGGGAACCATACAAACCAGCAACATAGAAAATAAATAACTAGAACACCCCCCTAGTCACGCTCTGACCTAAACACCATAGAGAACCGAGGACTCTCTATGGTCAGGGCGTGACAAACATTCTCAATGTCACCCAATCTGAAATAGGATGATGCCCAGCAAGGCCAGGGTTATTCAAGCCCTTCATAATGGCATGCCCTTAAATCATTTATAATTTATTCCATCTAGTCAATGAATAGTGCAGTGCACCATGTCTATCCATCTGTTTTAGGTGCAGTATTCTGAATCATAGTGTTTGTGACTGGGAACTGGAATGTGTCTATTTCAGAAGGTGAACAAAAAGAGAATGAAATAGTACTGGATTGTTAACAGAGATTTTCTATATTATTTCAGGCCTTTGAGTTTATGGGGCAGAATATCTTGGAGATTTACTGAGAGGTTGAATTACTTTTGTTAGCTGATAATTTTTACAGTATTATTTTATGCTTTTACCACCCTGCATCTCACTACGGGCTTGTCTCTTAAGCTTCCAATTGGCTCATTCATCCCCCCTCTTCTCCCCTGTAACTTTTGTCCAGGTCGTTGCTATAAATCAGAATGTGTTCTCAGTCAACTTACCTGGTAAAATAAGGGTTCAATTGAAAAAAATCAATAAACAATTATAGGTCAGAATATCTTATATATATCTTATATATATTTATATTCCTCCGAGCAACAAACAATTATGAACATTACTATTATTTATAAGGATTACTTGAAGTTTGGATGAACAACATTCTTATTTGATGGTAAACCACCATTGCACTTTCACACAGCCTGAGAATGGGATGCATGAACATTCAGAAGAGCATGTCATTCCTATCACAGGTCATTGGTAGGTGATGACTCGTATCAGTTCAGATTATTGAGCTCTAACTCTCGTTTCCATAGTTGAAGTCAAATCCATTTCAGTATCTCAGTGAATGAAGATTAAGGGCTCTATTCAATCTGTATCGCTGAAGCGCAAAACTACTACAGTTTACTATAGAATTCTATAGTAAACTGTAGTATACTGTACACTATACTACACACGGTAGTATCCCTCAATCATGTGTAGTACTTACTATAGAATGTTGTAGTATACTGTAGAATACTACAGTTAATATTACAGTATGATCCACAAAAGAACACTGT
This sequence comes from Oncorhynchus nerka, assembly GCF_034236695.1. Taxonomy (NCBI): domain Eukaryota; kingdom Metazoa; phylum Chordata; class Actinopteri; order Salmoniformes; family Salmonidae; genus Oncorhynchus; species Oncorhynchus nerka. The sequence goes on from NC_088416.1 coordinate 31,061,877, forward strand.
AGTAAATACTACAGTAATGTCCGTAAAAACAATACAGTCCGCACAAACACTAACCTTTTTTACTATAGTAAAGACGATTGCATAATTTGCATATACCCTGCCCATTCCCCTCCCCAATCCCACTTTGTGCCACCCATAAGTGAGAAACCTACATGCCAAGTATAGAATATATTATGTTCCCTGCAGGTAATAGAAAACAGCAGAAGAGCTGAATTATCTGTTAAGAGTTCAAGCTGACTGATTTAACTACAGGTTATGGAAATTGTGCTCATTTAGTAGGTTTCACGAAGGAGAAAGCCTCTACATCTATGTCAAAAATAATAAAACAAAAACACTGTAGTAAGTACTACATGAATGTCTGCAAAAGCACTACAGTGAATACTACAGTGAAGTCTGAAAAAACACTACAGTGAATACTATAGTATTTATACCAGGGCTCTCCAAACCTGTTCCTGGAGAGCTACATTCCTGTAGGTTTTCATTCCAACTCTAGTGGTAACTAACCTGATTCAGTTTATCAACCAGCTACTTATTAGAATCAGGTGCGCTAGATTGGGATTGGAGCAAAAACCTACAGGAAGGCAGCTTTCCAGGAACAGTGTTGGAGAGCCCTGATTTATATCATAGTATACTAGTATTTTTTCATGTGGGATTTTCCGATTGAGCAGACATATGAAACATTTACCGTGAATGCAGTAGCCGCTAACGTGGGAGCATTGCCTTTCAATCACGCTGTAGCGCTGAATTTCCATGATAAGGATTGAAAAGAGACCTTAATTCCCGAATGAAACACAATAAAGACAGTTTTGATCCCTAACCTGATTCATGTAGAGTTGTTTCAGTGAACTGAACTTTTTCAACTTACCAGCAGGGGGCTCCAGCAGATGCAAGAGGTGATCATAATGCCCACCAGCTGGGCCACCATCTCAATGTCGTGGGACTTGGCTGAGCGACGGTAGCAGGTCTTACACTTCTTACGCAGTCTGGCAAGCACCAGCGTGACCCCACTGATGGTATTACACACCAGGGCCACAGTCAGAGAGGCCAGGCCCAGTCCAGAGAACAGCATGACAAAGGCCACGTCCATCTCCTGAGTCTCTCCCAGGACCCTGATGAAGCACCAGGTCCCGGGGTACTGGTAGGTGTAGGCCCCCAGCCTGAAGAAGGGCAGGAGGGCAACAAACAGAGCCAGCAGCCAGATGAGAGCCAGTGCCATCTTGGTCCGAGCCGTGGTGACCAGTGAGGCATGGAGCAGGGGCTGTGTGACACCCAGGCAGCGCTCAGCAGCCATGGCACAGCCCAGGAACAATGGGCACAAGCCAAAGAACACCATGCAACCTCCTAGGAACTGGCAGGGGGCATCGGTGGCAGGGCGAGCTAAAGGCCCAGTCGCAGCCCCAGCTGAGTACAGCCTCAACACCAGGGCACCGGGGATGACGTGGCCGGCAAAGTCTGTGGCAACCAGGGAACTGGCGAAGAGCAGGAAGGTGGCCTTGGAGCGGCGGCGCAGGCGGGCGTGAGCTTTCGCCAGGATGACCAGGGCCACAATGTTGGACAGGATGCCCAGGGTCATGGAGAGGCCAGCTGCCGTGGGGTTACTGGGGGGAGACATGGGCCTCTCTGTGGTGATGTTTGCCCTCCAGGACATGGCCAACCAGGTCTGGTTGGGGAGGAGATGGGGGGCAGCCAGGCCTGAGGAGTTGTAGTGCTGCATGGCCAACATCACTGGCCTCTGGGAGTCATCGGGGTCCTCAGAGTGGGAGGGCACTGAAAATAGGAAAGGTGTTATGATTAATACACTGACCGGTTGACCAGGAAGAACTCCTAACCTCACTAATATAAAGGACTACCATAACCAAACTTGCAAAGTCACCAATAGCCTACGATACAGAATAAACACCAATTTTACTAGTGAAACGAAAACTCATTCAGTATTCAGTTATTACTTAACAACAATAAATCTTATCCTGCATTATGTAAGGATTTTTTTCCGTCATAAACCAGGTTCCATCCAACCTTATTATGCGAGAAAAGTACGGTGCATTTGGAAAATATTTAGACCCCTTGACTCTATCCACATTTTGTTATGTTACAGCCTTATTCTAAAATGGATTAAATACAAAATTTTCCTCATCAATCTATACACAATACCCCATAATGACAAAGCGATTTTTGCTAATTTATTAAAAAAACAAAAACAGAAATACCTTATTTATGTAAGTATTCAGACCCTTTGCTATGAGACTCAAATTGAGCTCAGGTTCACCCTGTTTCCATTGATCATCCTTGACATGTTTCTACAACTTGATTGGAGTCCACCTGTGGTAAATTTAATTGATTGGACATGATTTGGAAAGGCACACACCTGTCTATATAAGGTCCCACAGTTGACAGTGCATGTCAGAGAAAAAACCAAGCCATGAGGTCGAAGGAATTGTCAGTAGAGCTCCGAGACAGGATTGTGTCGAGGCACAGATCTGGGGAAGGATACCAAATCATGTCTGTAGCATTGAAGGTCCCCAAGAACACAGTGTTCTCCATCATTCTAAAATGGAAGAAGCTTGGAACCACCAATACTATTCCTAGAGCTGGCTGCCCAGTCAAACTGAGCAATAGAGGGAGAAGAGCCTTGGTCAGGGAGGTGACCAAGAACTCTATGGTCACTCTGACAGAGCTTCAGAGTTCCTCTGTGGAGATGGGAGAACCTTCCAGAAGGACAAGCATCTATGCAACTCTCCACCAATCAGGCCTTTATGGTAGAGTGGCCAGGTGGAAGTCACTGGTGTCAAAAGGCACCTATAGACTCTCAGACCATGAGAAACAAGATTCTCTGGTCTGATGAAACCAAGATTGAACTCTTTGGCCTGAATACCAAGCGTCTGGAGGAAACCTGGCACCAGCCCTACGGTGAAGCACAGTGGTGGCAGCATCATGATATGGGGATGTTTTTTAGTTGCAGGGACTGGGAGACTAGTCAGGATCAAGGTAAAGATGAACGGAGCAAAATACAGAGAGATCCTTGATGAAACCCTGCTCCAGAGCGCTCAGGACCTCAGACTGGGGTGAAGGTTCACCTTCCAGCAGGACAACGACCCTAAGCACACAGCTAAGACAACGCAGGAGTGGCTTCGGGACAGGTCTCTGAATGTCCTTGAGGGTCTTAATACTTATGTAAATGTCATATTTCCCTTATTTTAATACATTTGCAACAATTTCTAAAATCCAGTTTTTTCTTTGTCTCTATGGGGTATGGTGTGTAGATTTAGGAGGGGGGGAACTCTTTCATCTATTTTAGAATAAGACTGTAAAAAGTCAAGGGATCTGTCTGAATACTTTCCAAATGCACTGTATATTTAAGTTGGATAAAAAATGTCATGACAGGTCTGATGGCTTAAAGTGTCTTAAAATGTCAAAATGTGGACAAAACAAAATAAGCTAGATAAATTGGTAACTTTTTGAGTTGGTAAATATAATGATATAATAATCATCATATCGAAATAAACTTGGGAGTCACGCGATGATATGGTGTGATGTCTTGCCACTAGGAATCGGGAAAGCATGCAGTTTATTAGGCTACAGATGATGAACTTCACATGGTGGTGAAAGTGGAAGGGGATGAGCTTGATGTTCCTTTCCAATAAATATCGATAGTCTTATTCTGATGACATGATGATCGTGCTTGGCTATCGTTTGCCAAATACAAATAATATCGCTCTTTTGTCCATAATAATCTCATCATGTAAGTAGCCTACCCGCACTTTATCTGCTAACTGTTGGCTAGAGCGCACTTGCCAAGACCAGTGCACATTCGCTATATAACTCAACATTGTTTGTGACATAGCCATCAGTAGAGTTGAACATGCGAAGGAAACACATTTAACTTGTATTTTGTGTTTGGTACATGGGAATGTAACCGCAAAAGTTATTTTATGTGCACTACTTCATCACAGACAGCCTTTCATCCGCAGAAAGTACATTTGCTGGAAACACATATCTTGTGGGAAAATGTGCATATGCAGATTTTAGAATATTCTCATGAAAATCGGTTGCCTATTGGATGGAACCCTAGTAGCTACCACTTTGGTACCACTGACATTGGCGCGTTGAGTGCAGGGCGGATATTGAGCTATACAATGAGATTATTATCGACAAAATAGCGAGATTATTTGTATTTGTCAAACGGCAGACAAGCATCACGATCATGTCACCAAAATAAGATATTTATTGGAAAGGAGCATCAAGCTCATCACTTTGCACCTTCACCACCCTGTGAAGTTCATCATAATTGATTTAACGTGTAGCCTAAAAAACGGTATGCTTTCCGGAGTCGGACCACACAATTGTCATCCTTATGCTACTGCCTATGGGTCTGCTATCATGATAGGGCACCTTGATAGGGCACCAAAATGTGTGCTGTGTCACTGTCAGACACCGTCTAGATTTGACGGAGCACCTTTCACAAGAACTGCCTTGACTTGTCCTACATTCTCAGGTTGCAGAGTACCACGAGGGAGAAGCTGTTTGGCCTTTGTCTACAATAGGCTATTTAAAGGACACTAACCAGGTTTCCATCTAACCTTTTTATGACAGTTAGCATACAGTTCATTAGGCTACACATGAAATGAATTATGGTGAACTTCACATGGTGAAAGTGCACGATGATGAGCTTGATGCTCCTTTCCAATAAATATTTTATTTTGGTGACATGATCATGATGCTTGGCTGCCATTTGACAAATAAAAATAATCTCGCTCTTCTCCATAAATAATTGCATCATGTAGGTAGTCCAGCCGGACTGTAGGTCTTTCTGGGAGCTGTTCGCTAGAGCACACATACCAAGACAAGAGTGGGCACATTGTAGGTCTTTCTGGGGGGTTGAAAGTGCGATGGAAACCCATTTAGCTTGTATTTTTTATTCGGGTACATGGGAGATTAACCGCAAAAGTTGTTTTCGAGTGCACTACGTCATCACGCACTGCCTTTTCCCTCAACAAATGCATTTGATGGAACACATCTCTGGTGGGAAAATGCGCATAGGCTATTGTTTTTATTCGTATTTAAGAATATTATGTTGCCAATTGACCGGCATTCAATGGAAACCTAGCGAGTGTCCTTTAAATAGCCTATTGTAGACAAAGGCCAAACAGTTTCCCCCTCATGGTACTCTGCAACCTAAGAATGTAGGACAAGTCAAGGCAGTTCTTGTGAAAGGTGCTCCTTCAAGTCTTGACCGTGTCTGACAGTGACACAGCACACATTCTGTGAAAGGTGCTATATCATGATAGCAGACCCATAGGCGTAGTCCCTATGCAGTAGCTATACGATGCCAATCAAATCACTTTGTCCCTTCTTCTTCACACCATTCAATACAGAATAACATAACAGAGTCACAATACTTCTTCCAAAATTAGGTATACATAAAATCCTATACTGTGCCTAGTCTGTATAATGTGTTTTCTCATGAGTTACTCAGAATCGATCTAGCAATGGCGATTTGTAGCAGAGAGACCATCCCATTGTTCATGGGAAACACACACACACAAATGGAATGCACCTGCCCAAACATGACATAGCTTCTACAGTTTTGTAGGGTGCATTTGCAGTCCTTGTCCCGTTTACTTTTCTAATCTAAAACAAAAATGTCTAAAAAAGGGTGCGTTTGTAAATTCACTCTGTCTATCTACTCCGATTTCAGAGCACTCTTGTCTGAGTGTGCCAGAGCACAGAATAACTGATTAATTTACGAACGTGCAACACCCGGTGAATATGACCGGTGTTAGTGAACGTCGGCAAAAAAACGTTATTAAATTGTTGCAAGCAGAACAGTTACAGTCACTAACGCTCTAGATAACACGAAAACAGCCTAATCGAGTGTATGGTCTGAGTGAGGTGTTCTCTAATTTTTTTCTGTAAGTGGGGCGGCAGGGTAGCCTAGTGGTTAGAGCGTTGGACTAGTAACCGGAAGGTTGCAAATTCAAACCCCCGAGCTGACAAGGTACAAATCTGTCGTTCTGCCCTGAACAGTTCCTGAACAGTTCCTAGGCCGTCATTGAAAATAAGAATTTGTTCTTAACTGACTTGCCTAGTTAAATAAAAGTAAAACAAAAAAAGTATCAAGCAAACTAGCCAATTTTAGCCAGTTAGCTTTGGTGCTTGACTGCTGTCGTGAGGTCAGAACGCTCGGATCAACCCTACTCCTCCGCCAGAGCGTCCAGTGTGCGCTCTGAACACTCCGAGAGCAAAGCCTCTGAATTTATGAACAAGACAATCTGCCAACGCTCTGAATTTACAATCGACACATAGCCACTCTGACATACTGGAGGCAATTTACGAACGCACCCAAAGACATTGATGAATGAGAGAGTTGAAAACATTTGCAGGTTTAAAATCGAAATGAAATCATACTAATTCAGCCCAGTACATGTGCACTCACTATTGGTAAAACAAAAAGCATGTATGGTTCTTCTAAAAAGCCTTATTAAGATGAACAGTGTATGTAACGACTAACTACTGGAGTGTAACGTTTGACCAGGCAAACAATTCTTTCCCCCTACTCTTACCCATTTCTTTGACCCATTTCGTAAAATAAATACTAATAATTCATCATTGTAAATTTCCTGAATGATTTATGTTCTATTCAATTAATTTGCCATATCCAAATTAAAAGGGATCTGTGTGCATTGTCAAAACGGAATTTATTTATGTAAATAACTAGTTCGGCAGCATAGGCTACTTGTCAAAACGGAATTTATTTATGTGCATAGCTAGTTCGGCAGCATAGGCTACTTGTCAAAACGGAATTTATTTATGTAAATAACTAGTTCGGCAGCATAGGCTACTTGTCAAAACGGAATTTATTTATGTGCATAGCTAGTTCGGCAGCATAGGCTACTTGTCAAAACGGAATTTATTTATGTGCATAGCTAGTTCGGCAGCATAGGCTACTTGCTGTAAATCAGTAACTTGATTATGCCATTCTTAGTACAAATTTCGGAAAATGAAAAAGACCTAGCTAAAAGATAAATTGCAGTTAATTTTTTCAATCCGAAGATCATTAATGGTGTGAAATAATTATTAATGATATTACCTGACCAAACAGTGAATCCATAGAAACAAATTCAGATTTATTCCTTTGGTTTTCAGATGTTAAATCATTTCACTGTGAACCATGAAATTCTAAAGTTCCTGAAACTCAGAGATTCATCCACGAGAATGTTACTTATTATCAACAATGGTTCACCTGAGCTGATAGTGAAGTCATGTATTCGGAGGAGTGCCTCATTCTCTCCTAAAGAAAATAAAACGAGCAACCGCATGAGAAGTCCGTCACCAAGATCAAGACCCAGTCTCCAAAAGGTTGCACAGCCAACCATTTACTATTCAACGTTTGTTTCGTTGCTCAGCCCTCTTTATAGACTTGTACCGCTTCGACGCAGCCCCAGGGCTTCTTGAGTCCGCGAGAGGAATGCATGTATCCTTATTACAGTAGTTCAGTGAAAGGGAACTGGGAGTGCTACCCAATAACTTATTGGAAACTAATTAGATATTCTATTAATGCAGCCATTTTATTTAACAACCAACTTTACACGTTAACATGTAACTATAACTTCCTAAGATCAAGTCATGTGAAAGTACAGTATCTTACAGTGTTCAAACAAAACAGCTGGCAGGAGTTTGACAAATGTTTTGTTATAACAGCGTTATTAAAGGGCAATTCTGCCACTTTTCAACCTCATATTCATAATCTCCAGCACCAAACCAGTGTCTACATATGTGAAAACAGTGGGTTTCTATGATTTGTGGTTAAAAAGATAGGAAGAAAAATCTTTAAAAATGCTTCTCTGTGGCAACACAGGGTAGCATTAAAAGTTTTAAAAGTTTATATTTTCTTGCTCCCCAAATCACTGCAGATCTCATATTGTTTGAAAATCCCAGTTTTTAAAATGTTTAAAGTTTTGATGATGTCACAGGGCAGAATTATTCACATACACTTTATATACAAAAGTATGTGGGCACCCCTTCAAATGAGTGGATTTGGCTATTTCAGCCACACCCGTTGCTGACAGCTGTATAAAATTGCACACAAGCCTAAGATCACCATGCACAATGCCAAGTGTCGGCTGAAGTGGTATAAAACTCTCCGCCATTGGACTCTGGAGCAGTGGAAACGCGTTCTCTGGAGTGATGAATCACGCTTCACCATCTGGCAGTCCGACAGACGAATCTGGGTTTGGCAGATGCCAGGAGAAAGCTACTTGTCCGAATGCGTAGTCCCAACTGTAACGTTTGGTGGAAGAGGAATAATGATCCCAGGCTGTTTTTCATGGTACGGGCTAGTGAAGGGAAATCTTAACACTACACCATACAATGGCATTCTAGACTGTTCTGTGCTTCCAACTTTGTGGCAACAGTTTGGGGAAGGCCCTTTCCTGTTTCAGCATGACAATGCCGCTGTGCACAAAATTGTTTGTCGATGTTGATGTGGAAGAACTTGACTGGTCTGTACAGAGCCCTGACCTCAACCTCATCGAGAACCTTTGGGATGAATTGCAATGCCGACTGCAAGCCAGGCCTAATCGCCCAACATCAGTGCCGACCTCACTAATGCTCTTGTGGCTGAATGGAAGCAAGTCCCCGCAGCAATGTTACAACATCTAGTGGGAAGCCTGTTCGATGAGCAGATGACCACATACTTTGGTCATGTAGTGTATGTTGACACTGGTATTGTGCTGTCGGCAAAAGTTGTGGAGTTGCCATTTAAAGGTGCAGTCAAGTTTCCACATGCAAATATCCATCATGTCTATACTATCTATTTTAAAGGGATTCAATTCCTCGAGTGAAAATATTCAAAGTGGTTGGTCCAAGCACCTTTAGTGTATACAAACATGACATTTTCTGGATTTACTAGCCTATTGGTTATGCTCTTGGTAATCAAAACATAGCCTGAATAACTTTTCATGTTCATGCAAAACATTATTGGGAATTATGGTAAATAAGAGGTATGCAAAGTACAGTATATTTTCAATAAAATGAAAATAATAACATTTTACAGATGTCTCTCACAGATGTCTGCCAGGTGTTATGTTGAGCAACATTATAGTAACATAAGTAACATAAGGTACCACATAATACACATTTTCTGGGACAGAGATTAAGCCTTGTCTTGGATGAAAAAGCATCTCCAATAAATATTCTACATTTCAATGTATCACACTTCCTTTTCAAGATGTTACTGTGTATAAGCAAGTAAGAACAATATAATTTCATAATGAGCCACGGGCTGACAGTGAACCTATAAGACCATCAGACATAGTCCTATACACAGTACTATGTGTGCTCTTTTTGAGTAGCAGGGGAATGCCCTAGATACCCCGTGTCCCCTTCATCAACAATTAACTATTCCTTTTCTACCAAATCAGAATTCCGCAGAAAAACAACATTTGGTTTTGACATGCCATCCTATGTCAAAACAGCAGAGGTCTATGGTATATAAGATATCTTAATCTACAGTATATTCTTTCAGCTACTACAAAATCAGACAGAAAAAACATTGTCCTTGACTGACAGCCTAATGAAGCAAGCAATGGAATCTATCAGGTTGTGTGAGTCCGCCAGCCAGCCTGCACACTTCACAGACCAACATCAGAGACAGGTGAGGCTATTTGCTTGGCTTAATCAGGCCCAGACACTGACAGGTTAAATCAGTATGGAACCTGGAGGGCAGCTAAGATCAACACCCTATAGGCAGGGTATTAACTCTGTGGTCATGGAGGAAAGAGTAGTGGAAAGAGAGGGAGCAGAAAGCAGAGGCCTTTTCACCCTGCAAAAGTGCTCTACTCCAAAAATGTACAAGAAAAACTTTAGTTCAAGTACAAGGTGTGCTTATTGGGTGTTTAATGTTATATTTACACAGCTAGAGCAACATAATCACCACTACCACAGCTGAGACTCCAAAGACAGGTGGGAAAAGGCTAACAGCTATTACCTTACTTTCTTTAGGTGGTAGCCCAGATAAATCTGCTATGACAGGGCCTTGACTGCAACTGAGCAAATGCTCTGCTGTATTATGTCCCAATTAATGTTTCTTTGCACTAGAACTGGCTGGCACACTTGCAAAGAAAGCATCTTGGGCACTGGTAGTGCTTGACTTTGATTGGTAGGAGAGGATTTGTTTGGTGCAGGCCAGAATCTGATAGCGAAGACAGATATCGCATCACACATTTACCAGGACCATCATCACTGAGAGGTTACCCTCGGAACACCACTGGGTGCTTTTCGTTGTTGACATTGAACCCTAAGCAGAGAACCCTATGAAACATTGCGGGTTTCAATGTTTGTGGTCTTCAATCACAAGTCCCAAAGCCACTTTTTAACCCAGTAACTTTACTCCAGCAGTTTAGGATAAACTTATGCTGTAGTCTGAATTACTGGGCCTCAGACAACATTTTCCACTGCCTTGTTTTGTAGTGGACGTCATTGTTCCATCTCTCACCATAATTAGCGATTGAAAAGATTGCCATTTGGCACCAATAACCCCAGGGTCCTCCAACAGCACGTCTAAGCCTTGTAACCTAACTTCTCTCACCCTGTCCCATTCACCAACCACTAATACATGCAGTGCAACTCTCTGTTTCTTTCAGGACCTCAACCTGCTAACATATAAGACATATAAGAGAGGATGGTCAAAGTGATTCAGATTGTTCTTCAATCCTTTTGAAGTGGTATTGAAATAAATTGGACCAAAAAATGGTCCCTTTGATTGTGGTCTTGCAGGCACAGATCCTAGATTGCTGTTTCGCCATTGAGAGGTGCGGTCATTTTTTGGCATGAGGCTCAAATCCCTAATAGAGGCGGACTTGAGTTTTGCCTCTGTGATGTGTATGATGTACAGGACCATAATGCTATCACAACATCAACACTCTTGACACAGTTATTTTCATATGCTGTGCCAAAATCAGAAACAACTTGTAAACTTGTAATGTAAACTGTGTAACTCCACATTTGTAAGAGAAACACATTATAAACATGGCTGTGTTTTTAACAGAATGACTTATTTTGTCATCTGAAGCGCTGCCTTGTCCTCATTTCAAGACCTCAGACTGAGAAGCAGAAGGCCAAGATCAGGGCCACATGTTTTAGGTTTTGGAGCTGAATGACTCACCTGGTTGTTGGCGACGACGCAGTATGGCATCTCATCTGCAGCAATCGTTAAACAGAAACCGAGCAGTGGAACAAGTCCTATTGCTTAGTGAAACACCCAAGTGTCCAACAGTATCTCTGGCCCTGGGGATCCAACTGGTAGCGGAGCAGCATTGGAACAAAGCCATATGTTCTTGAAAGTATTTCATCTCCAATTAATCTCACTCCCTTTTAAGCCTGTAAGCTCATATTCCACTTTTTGCACTGTCACAATTTTATCCAGTAATATACTGTTGTGACAACACTTCCTGAGTGTCACAATGTCCACTTCCTGAGGGCAGAAGAAAGACAGGCAGTTTGGCCGCCAAGTATGACACTGCTTGATGAGCCTCCGTGGTTGCAGTATCTCATGGTGTCAGTATCTCTTTATGGTGTCAGATAAAATATATGGTTAATCAACTAAATTAGTCATGACCCTTTGACAACAGACACTTTATAGCTGCATGTCTGGCTCATGGACCTTCATGCCACTCATACTCACTCACTTTGGGGAATTTGGTCAATGCAATCTGGACCCGGACACTGAAACGCCTTGATTTGGGATAAAAGGAACAACAATTATCTCTAGAAATGACTGTGATTTCCTCTCACCCGAATTTCAACTATCTGATGAAGATTCTGCTGTGCCTGGATAAGAAAATGAGTCAGACATTTAGTCTGTAGTTCAGTGGGCGTCCACTGTGACATTCAGGCCATGATGTCTGTAGACTCTTCAACTTCTTGTGTGCATTTAAACGAGTGCATACTGTCATCTCACAGAACACCTTTTTTGACACAAAGGATCCACTTGAGATATAGGATTGAGCAGGAGGTGCTGTAGTCATTTCTTGGAGACATAATTAACAGAAAGCTCAAATGACTGCTGTTTCTCCTCCCCACAGATTCCTGACAGTTGCACTTAAGCTCCCCTAACCACCCGTCGGTTTACCACACGCAACAACAACAAAAAAGCCTTCCCATTCTGGGCCCAAGACAGGGAGCCAAAGTGGTTGTGGGGTCTGGAAAAGAGGGGTGATGGAGGGAAGGGTTGGATGCTTCTGGAGAACACTGTCTGGGTGGGATAACAGGAGATGAGTGCTGTTTAGATCTGCAGAACTGGTCAGAAAGTCAGGGGTGACTAAAATAGTTCTCTTGAAGTAATGGGAAGAAGTTGAAGTTCTATTGAAGTTCTATTCATAGAAGGATCCAGTGACTCTGTAGTTGTTGGAATGATAATTCCGCTCATAAATGAAGGGTGATTCAGGGTGTCTATGTCTGTCACCAAGATAGCACATTGTCACAGAGAAAGATAAACAGAGTTAGAAGGGAGGACCTAAGGATAGGATGAAAAATACAAGATGTGCCAGGAAGTTTAGAAGTCACTGTTGAAGGGGTCACCAATTCCAATGTAAGTGTCTTTCCTCCCTCCTCCCATCTCCCGTATTGGAAGAAATAACAGCTTATGAAAACTGCAATCAGCAACTGAGCACTGAGATTAGCCTTCTGATTTCCCCCACTTATCAACAGAAGCCCAGGAGTTAGGAGCATGTGTGTGTTTCTTCAGAAGCCATTTCCATTTCCCTGTACTTAGGGTTGCATGATTGCTTTGAAAAGTTACAAGTCTCTTCTAACCAGCCAAACTAGCACATCGAAAAGAAACCTCTGTCCCTGAGGCTCTCGACTGAGCCCCGGAAGGCAGGAAGAGCATTTGGCCTAAATGAATTCTGTCTGTATGGAGTGATTGCCCAGATAAGGTCAGGCCATTTTATAGAGATTGTGCTTGCATAGGTCTTGGTAACTGTACATATAGGCGTCAAATCAAACATAACCTTAGTCACGCTGCATGGACTTCTTTTTGGTTTTCTATTCGACAGCAATGTTCCATGAATGATGGATGCCTTTCCTTTATCATGTCAATCCTTATTCTGATCTATACCATGCTAAGTTCCATCCTGTTCTCTGAAGCAGGACAGGAGCCTTTTCAAGACATGCTCCAGAACGTTGGCGACTACTAAGTATTTTTTGGTCTGGATGTGTCAATGTGTAGTTCATACATGCATAATCTATGAGCAGAATTACTGTCTTACCTCAATTAGCCTTGAAATCCCTAGTTTGAAAGAAACTGTTTCTCTGGTCCACTTGGGCCAGAACTACTGTCTAAAACAGTGATGGGAAACTGGCCCCCCTTTTGTAGGCCCGCGGACCAATAATAGTTTTGGTGTGAGTACGCAGACCCACGAGCCACTGCGCCCCCTCATAATGAATTCAGTTTTTTTGTGGCACCCACCCCCATTAAAGGTGCCCATCCCTGGTCTAAAAAGTATACAAAAGTACCAGAGAATCTCTTTAATGTCATATCTAATGCATTGCATTCTGCATGATCAATGCTCAGTCAGGGAGGGCAGGCAGCCTTATACTGTATATGATTTCCATAAAAAACTAAACATCCTGTATGGAGATAGGGCTCTAATACAGATTTGTGTTTTTCAGTTCTCTTATTAACCACAAGATCAATTTTTCATCCATAGATAAATGTGCCCCGCTAAGCAGAAACTGCCTAATGTAATCTCTCTTTGAGGCTGCCCAGGAGAAGACAGATAGCAGCTCTCAGAAGTCAATACATATCCTCACGGTTCAAACTCAACTCTCCAATATTAGTAATCTCAACGTGCATGGTTAGAACCAATATGAAAAGTCATGGTACAGTGCCCTGTATATAAATTATTCTGCTCCTATCTCCTCCCTCCACTCTGTCCCTGTCCACCTTGCCAGCTTGGCATGTCGGCAATGTAGTCTGAGGTGCCTGAATGAACCACAGTTATTGAGATGACAACATTATCATTCCTGTCTTTCCCCAACCTGTCATGAACAACCTTTTCCACTGACTCACTGGAGTGTGAAATAGCCGGAACCCAGAGCAAAGACCCTGCAATCATTAGGACATAAATCAGCTGAAAATGTCATTAGCAGGGGATTTGAATGTGGATGAAAATAAACTTAGGCTGAATAAGAGACGGGGAAACTGCTAAAGGTCAGCCAGAGAGAAGTGGCCTGTGGCATAAAGCTGTGATGAATAATAGTCCCTTCAGTCCCAGGCATCTCTCTTTGTAGTTGGGGCTCAGCCTCGCTCTGGTAGCTATACTGATAGAGATGAGTAATAACATTGTTTATCGCTGGTTCCATAAACCAATCCATGATAGTGTTTTGTGACATCAACCATTCAGAACCTATAAGGTATCAAGGGCCATGGGAAAGATACTGTATGTTCTGTATGTGCAACACATCCAAGGGTCTGCCTCAATGACATATTTTTCCTCATGTCAGAGATATTATAGTGTATATGTAGAAAAGGCCCATGGAATAATTATTTAATTCATGGCCACCTACTCAGCTGGGCCAGGGGCGCTTTAATTAGGTCAGGTGGAAATGTCCAACAGATCTCAACTTCAGGAGGAAATCGCCATCGCCCGATCACGCTGCTGTCTCTTCCTTAACTCCGTCTAATCCAGAAGTTCTGTGCGTCCATGAATCCACCGAATCTGAACCTTTCATCTGAACTATCTGTTGTGATCGGGAGAGCGGGCCATCAGTTATTGTTTATAGTTATTACTGCAGGGCGCGGCATGGAGAGCATGCTTCAAACCTATTGCTTAATGATCACGGCCCTACAGATCATCACAGGCCAATTATGCCATTGATATATTGTCATATGTAATGTAATTACATGTACATATGAACACAAACTTGAAATGGTGAAATATGAAACGTCATTATTGTTTGCTGAACTGATCAATTCTGATATCGAACTGATGGAGATTATAGATTGAATACCGATCACTGATTATTGTATTATTATTCTCCTGATTACGATGAATAATTATGAGCCTAAATGACTCAATGATGATTCCCATTGACTTCTTATTGAACTGAATTGCTGAATTACCTAATTGAATTACCAAATTAAAATGATTGTTATGATTTGACCTTTGTGATTATGAATTTGATCGGATACATGTTATTCTGTTTCCTTTGTTATGTAGCACAGACAGACTACCCAGTAAATATACCACTTTATGGTTAAAGGAATTCCTGCCTCAGTCTCATCCATTCCTCTGTCACCTGACCCGTGACACCTGTTCACCTTCATTGTCTGTCATCCTACCTGTCCAGCTACCCACACAGATTCCAATAATCTTTCAATATGTGTTTATCGATCTCTCTAATCAATACTCCATAGTGGCATTCATCCCTGACCTTGTGTTGTAATGATCTTTTCATTCATTATCACTTGCTGTCAGCATTCACAAAAGATTGTGGCTACATAAAAATTCATAAACCCCTATGAATGCATTCATGATACATTGGAAATGGGTAGTGACCTTTTTTTTTAACCAACCTTAAATGGTGATAAGGGGCCACACTACACCGCTCATATGAGGTCATTGCTAATGGAGAATTAGTGAGTATGTTAGGATTGCAAAGATTTAAGAAGGTACCCTTTGGTATGAACACAACCCGGCTTGGGAACCAGCCGAAGAAAGATGAGGAATTAAAGTATCCCAAAAACATGAACGCTCATTGGTCATTTTTGTTTTCTCACACACCACCCCTTCCTTCTCCTTATTTATTTTACAGCAGGAAAACAGATTAACGGGAAGTTAGAGAGGGGGACTGGGGACCTTCATTCAACATAATCAGTCAATGCTGACGCGTGTGCAACTATGGGGTAAACAGAGGCTTAGATTGTTGACGACATGGACAAAATTAACGAATGGCAGAAATCAACGCAATTGAGCATTATATGATATTTGTTAATCACTACATACATTTTTACTAAACAGTACGTTCTAAATAGTAAGTAGTGCGACTAGTACACAGTAGGCCCATGCAGTTTAAGTAAGCAGTAGGCAAGCCAGATTTCATACACAGCCATTTTCTGTTCTTATTTACAATAAAAGTAACTCCAAATGTCCCAATACATTATTTACCATTCATTTTTATTGGGCACAACATAATCCGAAACACGACCAGAATAAACTGCAAATGTGCGTCCAACAAGTTTGTAAAGTCACAAGCTTGATGTAGTAGCTAAATAGCTAAATAGCGTTTCAATCGGTGACATCACTTGCTCTGAGACCTTGAAGTAGTGGTTCCCCTTGCTCTGTAAGGGCTTTTGTGGAGCGATGGGTAACGATGCTTCGAGGGTGACTGTTGTTGATGTGTGCAGAGGGTCCCCGGTTCGCGCCCGGGTATGGGCGAGGGGACGGTCTAAAGTTATACTGTTACACGTTGGTAGTGTTCTCTAGATGTGCCTTGATTGACTCAGTGTTCTGTCACTCATTGGGACACTATGGCACCGCAAAAACTACAGAAGAGCTCGAAAATACAAGCCTCTTGTGTGCTGCCACATATTTACATTAGAAGTGCCCATCCAAGAAGGCTCAAGGTCATTGTCCACTGATAAAATTATGTCAAATCACGTTATAGCTACCGTAGCTTTCATTGGTCATACTTACAAAACCTTAGCTAGCAAGCTAGACAAGCAGTCATAATCATGAATAAAGTTGACAATCTACTGGAAAATCCTTTTCTATCCTTGTCATATGACGAGAAATTACAGATAAAGTGTATCGGTGCTCATCGACCATTGGACATAAACATTACACAACAAGTTGGAAGTGGAAGGAATCAGTGGCTAACTGCAAGTGTTGCAAAGCAATCAATAGCCTGCTATTCAATGGAGAAGGTGTGTGGTCCAAGTCTGGGTTTAAGTGTCTCTTTTCCAAGCGTAAAAGGATAAACATTCACATGCAACACCATGGGCCAGAAAAGGTTGAATACATTGGCCATGTTATCAACCAGCATGACATGACTTCTGCTGCATTCAAAACACATGGAAACTCTGAACTGGGAAATCTCAGACTTCAGTGAGTTCAAGACAACTGGGAAATCAAGTTTTGAACAGTCATCCGGCTCGAAATTCCACATTAGGAACTCAGGCCTCTTTCTAGAGCTCTGACCTGAAGATGTCATGATTCAACCTTGTTTTTTCCCGAGTTCCCAGTTGTCTTGAAAGCATCATAAATCCAGAGAATGCCAGGAAGGACTGCCGTGCCACCTTCCTGTTCAAGTGAGCACAGCACAACAAGGTGAGACCAGAAATGTCTAATATGCTGCTGCATAAATTATGTAATTTTCCAGGGAGATACGTATACTCTAGCTAAGAAAGTAATACTAAGTATATGTTGTGTAGTAACTGTTAGTAGCCCATATGCCTCACCCTAATAACTTTGTCCCTTTCCCCCTCATAACAGGGCTCCGGGCAGCCGAGCGGAAATGGAGGAAAACTCGCCTCCCTGCGGACCAGACATCCTTTCACTCCCTCCTCTCTACATTTTCCTCTTCTCTCTCTGCTGCTAAAGCCACTTTCTACCACTCTAAATTCCAAGCATCTGCCTCTAACCCTAGGAAGCTCTTTGCAACCTTCTCCTCCCTCCTGAATCCTCCCCCCCCCCTTCTCCCTCTCTGCAGATGACTTCGTCAACCATTTTGAAAAGAAGGTCGACGACATCCGATCCTCGTTTGCTAAGTCAAACGACACCGCTGGTTCTGCTCACTGCCCTACCCTGTGCTCTGACCTCTTTCTCCCCTCTCTCTCCAGATGAAATCTCGCGTCTTGTGACGGCCGGCCGCCCAACAACCTGCCCGCTTGAACCCTATCCCCTCCTCTCTTCTCCAGACCATTTCCGGAGACCTTCTCCCTTACCTCACCTCGCTCATCAACTCATCCCTGACCGCTGGCTACGTCCCTTCCGTCTTCAAGAGAGCGAGAGTTGCACCCCTTCTGAAAAAACCTACACTCGATCCCTCCGATGTCAACAACTACAGACCAGTATCCCTTCTTTCTTTTCTCTCCAAAACTCTTGAACGTGCCGTCCTTGGCCAGCTCTCCCGCTATCTCTCTCAGAATGACCTTCTTGATCCAAATCAGTCAGGTTTCAAGACTAGTCATTCAACTGAGACTGCTCTTCTCTGTATCACGGAGGCGCTCCGCACTGCTAAAGCTAACTCTCTCTCCTCTGCTCTCATCCTTCTAGACCTATCGGCTGCCTTCGATACTGTGAACCATCAGATCCTCCTCTCCACCCTCTCCGAGTTGGGCATCTCCGGCGCGGCCCACGCTTGGTTGCGTCCTACCTGACAGGTCGCTCCTACCAGGTGGCGTGGCGAGAATCCGTCTCCACACCACGTGCTCTCACCACTGGTGTCCCCCAGGGCTCTGTTCTAGGCCCTCTCCTATTCTCGCTATACACCAAGTCACTTGGCTCTGTCATAACCTCACATGGTCTCTCCTATCATTGCTATGCAGACGACACACAATTAATCTTCTCCTTTCCCCCTTCTGATGACCAGGAGGCGAATCGCATCTCTGCATGTCTGGCAGATATATCAGTGTGGATGACGGATCACCACCTCAAGCTGAACCTCGGCAAGACGGAGCTGTTCTTCCTCCCGGGGAAGGACTGCCCGTTCCATGATCTCGCCATCACGGTTGACAACTCCATTGTGTCCTCCTCCCAGAGCGCTAAGAACCTTGGCGTGATCCTGGACAACACCCTGTCGTTCTCAACTAACATCAAGGCGGTGGCCCGTTCCTGTAGGTTCATGCTCTACAACATCCGCAGAGTACGACCCTGCCTCACACAGGAAGCGGCGCAGGTCCTAATCCAGGCACTTGTCATCTCCCGTCTGGATTACTGCAACTCGCTGTTGGCTGGGCTCCCTGCCTGTGCCATTAAACCCCTACAACTCCTCCAGAACGCCGCAG
This sequence comes from Oncorhynchus nerka, assembly GCF_034236695.1. NCBI lineage: Eukaryota > Metazoa > Chordata > Actinopteri > Salmoniformes > Salmonidae > Oncorhynchus > Oncorhynchus nerka. The sequence continues at coordinate 31,080,883 of NC_088416.1, forward strand.
CCCGTCTGGTGTTCAACCTTCCCAAGTTCTCTCACGTCACCCCGCTCCTCCGCTCTCTCCACTGGCTTCCAGTTGAAGCTCGCATCCGCTACAAGACCATGGTGCTTGCCTACGGAGCTGTGAGGGGAACGGCACCTCAGTACCTCCAGGCTCTGATCAGGCCCTACACCCAAACAAGGGCACTGCGTTCATCCACCTCTGGCCTGCTCGCCTCCCTACCACTGAGGAAGTACAGTTCCCGCTCAGCCCAGTCAAAACTGTTCGCTGCTCTGGCCCCCCAATGGTGGAACAAACTCCCTCACGACGCCAGGACAGCGGAGTCAATCACCACCTTCCGGAGACACCTGAAACCCCACCTCTTTAAGGAATACCTAGGATAGGATAAAGTAATCCCTCTCAACCCCCCCCTTAAAAGATTTAGATGCACTACTGTTCCACTGGATGTCATAAGGTGAATGCACCAATTTGTAAGTCGCTCTGGATAAGAGCGTCTGCTAAATGACTTAAATGTAAATGTAAATGTATAACTTAGCCTACTGTTCTGACTTGGTGGTGCACATATAGCCAATAGCCTGTTTTAGAGAAATATCATCATTGAATATTGTAAGAGCTTTCATTGTCTGCTTATATGCCCCTTTATTTATCCTATGGTTCTGACTTGTTGTACAGGGGGAATACTGTAAGAACGGCCCATGTTCTCAATTCTGTCGCTGTACATTTTAAAAGTGCTGAACAATTAGTTATATTGACTATGTCCTTTTTTAGATTGCTCATTAATTAATGTCTTAATCGAAATTACGAATTGCCTCTTATCCGCTCATTGTTCCCTTATGCCATAGTTTGTACATTTCAATTGTCATTAGAAACCACATTTGTTTAACCTATCACATCTATAAACAGTCAACTTAGTAATCATAACTTCTTATCATATCATCATTCTGAACAGTCGTAACCTCCTGCATCTGCCAAAACCACAGCCTTCAGTACTACACAAATTGGTTGAATTATTTATTTATTAGCTAACTAAATGGTAACACAGGATAAACATACACACTTAATACATTAGAAACGGGTCCCTAGCGGACTGATACAATATGGCGGCTTGTTACAAAAGAGATGGAGAGGGGGAGGACAGAGGGACAGAGACATAATACCTTGGTACAGTTTAGAAACGACTCTCACAGTAATCATATACTTTGCACAGTATACATATACTTTGCACAGGTGTTGGGCCTTTTTGCGGCATGCTTGTAAGGCTCCGATTGTCCAAAAGGTGTCCCCACCCATCTTCTACTGTTGTTCTCCTATGCTGTCATCTGGTATCCGGTGAATTGTTGTGTAGTCCTGAACAGAATTACAGAGTTTATTCTACTTCTATTTGCTCTGGAAATGCTTCTTTGAAGATAGGCTAGCCAGCCGTGTCGATGGTTCCCAATGGGGTGATGAGAGTAGTAGAATGGTCCCACTTAAATTCGCTTTTCTACATACCTTACTTAGGACAGCTAATCAGCCGTACCAGTGATTGTACGGGAAGTAACTTTATTGTCTCTACCTCGTGTTGAGATTCAAAGTTTAAACCACTTTAAATGTGAACTGCAGCTCAACGTCTTTCTGGTCTGATATGTTAATTCTTAACCCATCATTTTAAACAGTTCTTCAAAACGGGTGGTTCCGTCCGGCTGACACGCTCTCTGACCTCACTCAAGGGGGTGGCGACTACTTATTTGTACAAAGTTATAGAAACAATTTCCTATAGTTTCTAAAATCACATCCCTCTCTTAATGAAATCACTGTCATCATTTTTCATATTTCATGCACGCATTGGATGGACACTTCACACATAAAGTGTGCATACTTTTCAAGTTATAGTATTTCCTTTATAACATTTTTAATAACATCACAAAATAACAACCAAACCAACATCAGTGATCTTTTAGGTCACCTCTTCCCATTCCCCACATTCTATGTTCGAAATATTGTTCCAGTAATCGCTTTAGAACGTGTTAGAGTTTCGTCGGGAAAATGTCTGTTGAAACAAAGACTCATTCCTTCGGTGAATTTGGAGAGGGAGATAGTTGAATGTTCTGTCCTTGATTTACCACAGAGCGTAAGCTGTCAACCCCCCACCAGTTCCCTTCCCCCCCCTCTGCGGGTGAGAGAGGGTCTGGTTGAAGTTATTTATTGCAAAGCTGATCTGACCTATTTGGATCCTTACAGGACAGTCATGACACTTGTCATGAAACATTAAGGAATAATAACCCTGCTAAAGTTTAGTGTGAGATGGACCATATGTGGATGAGGCCCCTGGGAGGAATTACCCACACTTAGAGCGCATATGTGATCAAATCAAATTTTATTTGTCACATGCACCGAATACAACAGGTGTAGTGGACATTACAGTGAAATGCTTACTTACAAGCCAACAATGCTTTAAGAAGTTAAGAAAAAGATTTTAAGTAAAAAAAATAGATAAGTTTAAAAAAAATAGAAAGAGTAACAGATAATTAAACAGCAGCAGTAAAATAACAATAGTGAGGCTATACAGGGGGTAACGGTACAGAGTCAATGTGGAGGCTATATACAGGGGGTACCAGTACAGAGTCAATGTGCAGGCTATATACAGGGGCTACTGGTACAGAGTCAATGTGGAGGCTATATACAGGGGCTACTGGTACAGAGTCAATGTGGAGGCTATATACAGGGGGTAACGGTACAGAGTCAATGTGGAGGCTATATACAGGGGCTACTGGTACAGAGTCAATGTGGAGGCTATATACAGGGGTAACGGTACAGAGTCAATGTGGAGGCTATATACAGGGGCTACCGGTACAGAGTCAATGTGGAGGCTATATACAGGGGGTACCGGTACAGAGTCAATGTGGAGGCTATATACAGGGGGTACCGGTACAGAGTCAATGTGGAGACTATATACAGGGGGTACCGGTACAGAGTCAATGTGGAGGCTATATACAGGGGGTAACGGTACAGAGTCAATGTGGAGGCTATATACAGGGGGTACCAGTACAGAGTCAATGTGCAGGCTATATACAGGGGTAACGGTACAGAGTCAATGTGGAGGCTATATACAGGGGGTACCAGTACAGAGTCAATGTGGAGGCTATATACAGGGGGTAACGGTACAGAGTCAATGTGGAGGCTATATACAGGGGGTACCAGTACAGAGTCAATGTGGAGGCTATATACAGGGGGTAACGGTACAGAGTCAATGTGGAGGCTATATACAGAGGCTACCGGTACAGAGTCAATGTGGAGGCTATATACAGGGGGTACCGGTACAGAGTCAATGTGGAGGCTATATACAGGGGGTACCGGTACAGAGTCAATGTGGAGGCTATATACAGGGGCTACCGGTACAGAGTCAATGTGGAGGCTATATACAGGGGCTACCGGTACAGAGTCAATGTGGAGGCTATATACAGGGGCTACCGGTACAGAGTCAATGTGGAGGCTATATACAGGGGTACCGGTACAGAGTCAATGTGGAGGCTATATACAGGGGCTACCGGTACAGAGTCAATGTGGAGGCTATATACAGGGGCTACCGGTACAGAGTCAATGTGGAGGCTATATACAGGGGGTACCGGTACAGAGTCAATGTGGAGGCTATATACAGGGGGTACCGGTACAGAGTCAATGTGCAGGCTATATACAGGGGCTACCGGTACAGAGTCAATGTGGAGGCTATATACAGGGGTAACGGTACAGAGTCAATGTGGAGGCTATATACAGGGGGTACCAGTACAGAGTCAATGTGCAGGCTATATACAGGGGTAACGGTACAGAGTCAATGTGGAGGCTATATACAGGGGCTACCGGTACAGAGTCAATGTGGAGGCTATATACAGGGGGTAACGGTACAGAGTCAATGTGGAGGCTATATACAGGGGGTACCAGTACAGAGTCAATGTGCAGGCTATATACAGGGGTAACGGTACAGAGTCAATGTGGAGGCTATATACAGGGGGTACCAGTACAGAGTCAATGTGGAGGCTATATACAGGGGGTAACGGTACAGAGTCAATGTGGAGGCTATATACAGGGGGTACCAGTACAGAGTCAATGTGGAGGCTATATACAGGGGGTAACGGTACAGAGTCAATGTGGAGGCTATATACAGAGGCTACCGGTACAGAGTCAATGTGGAGGCTATATACAGGGGTACCGGTACAGAGTCAATGTGGAGGCTATATACAGGGGGTACCGGTACAGAGTCAATGTGGAGGCTATATACAGGGGCTACCGGTACAGAGTCAATGTGGAGGCTATATACAGAGGCTACCGGTACAGAGTCAATGTGGAGGCTATATACAGGGGCTACCGGTACAGAGTCAATGTGGAGGCTATATACAGGGGCTACCGGTACAGAGTCAATGTGGAGGCTATATACAGGGGGTACCGGTACAGAGTCAATGTGGAGGCTATATACAGGGGCTACCGGTACAGAGTCAATGTGGAGGCTATATACAGGGGCTACCGGTACAGAGTCAATGTGGAGGCTATATACAGGGGGTACCGGTACAGAGTCAATGTGGAGGCTATATACAGGGGCTACCGGTACAGAGTCAATGTGGAGGCTATATACAGGGGCTACCGGTACAGAGTCAATGTGGAGGCTATATACAGGGGCTACCGGTACAGAGTCAATGTGGAGGCTCTATACAGGGTGTACCGGTACAGAGTCAATGTGCAGGCTATATACAGAGGGTACCGGTACAGAGTCAATGTGGAGGCTATATACAGGGGCTACCGGTACAGAGTCAATGTGGAGGCTATATACAGGGGCTACCGGTACAGAGTCAATGTGGAGGCTATATACAGGGGCTACCGGTACAGAGTCAATGTGCAGGCTATATACAGGGGCTACCGGTACAGAGTCAATGTGGAGGCTATATACAGAGGGTACCGGTACAGAGTCAATGTGGAGGCTATATACAGGGGGTACCGGTACAGAGTCAATGTGGAGGCTATATACAGGGGGTACCGGTACAGAGTCAATGTGGAGGTTATATACAGGGGGTACCGGTACAGAGTCAATGTGGAGGCTATATACAGGGGGTACCGGTACAGAGTCAATGTGGAGGCTATATACAGGGGCTACCGGTACAGAGTCAATGTGCAGGCTATATACAGGGGCTACCGGTACAGAGTCAATGTGGAGGCTATATACAGGGGCTACCGGTACAGAGTCAATGTGCAGGCTATATACAGGGGCTACCGGTACAGAGTCAATGTGGAGGCTATATACAGGGGCTACCGGTACAGAGTCAATGTGGAGGCTATATACAGGGGCTACCGGTACAGAGTCAATGTGGAGGCTATATACAGGGGCTACCGGTACAGAGTCAATGTGGAGGCTATATACAGGGGCTACCGGTACAGAGTCAATGTGGCTATAGGCTATATACAGGGGCTACCGGTACAGAGTCAATGTGGAGGCTATATACAGGGGCTACCGGTACAGAGTCAATGTGGAGGCTATATACAGGGGCTACCGGTACAGAGTCAATGTGGAGGCTATATACAGGGGTACCGGTACAGAGTCAATGTGGAGGCTATATACAGGGGCTACCGGTACAGAGTCAATGTGCAGGCTATATACAGGGGCTACCGGTACAGAGTCAATGTGGAGGCTATATACAGGGGGTACCGGTACAGAGTCAATGTGGAGGCTATATACAGGGGAGTACCGGTACAGAGTCAATGTGCAGGCTATATACAGGGGCTACCGGTACAGAGTCAATGTGGAGGCTATATACAGGGGCTACCGGTACAGAGTCAATGTGGAGGCTATATACAGGGGTACCGGTACAGAGTCAATGTGCAGGCTATATACAGGGGCTACCGGTACAGAGTCAATGTGGAGGCTATATACAGGGGCTACCGGTACAGAGTCAATGTGGAGGCTATATACAGGGGCTACCGGTACAGAGTCAATGTGGAGGCTATATACAGGGGCTACCGGTACAGAGTCAATGTGGAGGCTATATACAGGGGCTACCGGTACAGAGTCAATGTGGAGGCTATATACAGGGGCTACCGGTACAGAGTCAATGTGGAGGCTATATACAAGGGGTACCAGTACAGAGTCAATGTGGAGGCTATATACAGGGGCTACCGGTACAGAGTCAATGTGGAGACTATATACAGGGGCTACCGGTACAGAGTCAATGTGGAGGCTTTATACAGGGGCTACCGGTACAGAGTCAATGTGGAGGCTATATACAGGGGATACCAGTACAGAGTCAATGTGGAGGCTTTATACAGGGGCTACCGGTACAGAGTCAATGTGGAGACTATATACAGGGGATACCGGTACAGAGTCAATGTGGAGGCTATATACAGGGGCTACCGGTACAGAGTCAATGTGGAGGCTATATACAGGGGCTACCGGTACAGAGTCAATGTGGAGGCTATATACAGGGGTACCGGTACAGAGTCAATGTGGAGGCTATATACAGGGGCTACCGGTACAGAGTCAATGTGGAGGCTATATACAGGGGCTACCGGTACAGAGTCAATGTGCAGGCTATATACAGGGGCTACCGGTACAGAGTCAATGTGGAGGCTATATACAGGGGCTACCGGTACAGAGTCAATGTGGAGGCTATATACAGGGGCTACCGGTACAGAGTCAATGTGGAGGCTATATACAGGGGCTACCGGTACAGAGTCAATGTGGAGGCTATATACAGGGGCTACCGGTACAGAGTCAATGTGGAGGCTATATACAGGGGCTACCGGTACAGAGTCAATGTGCAGGCTATATACAGGGGCTACCGGTACAGAGTCAATGTGGAGGCTATATACAGGGGATACCGGTACAGAGTCAATGTGGAGGCTATATACAGGGGCTACCGGTACAGAGTCAATGTGGAGGCTATATACAGGGGCTACCGGTACAGAGTCAATGTGCAGGCTATATACAGGGGCTACCGGTACAGAGTCAATGTGCAGGCTATATACAGGGGGTACCGGTACAGAGTCAATGTGCAGGCTATATACAGGGGCTACCGGTACAGAGTCAATGTGCAGGCTATATACAGGGGGTACCGGTACAGAGTCAATGTGCAGGCTATATACAGGGGCTACCGGTACAGAGTCAATGTGCAGGCTATATACAGGGGCTACCGGTACAGAGTCAATGTGCAGGCTATATACAGGGGCTACCGGTACAGAGTCAATGTGCAGGCTATATACAGGGGTACCGGTACAGAGTCAATGTGCAGGCTATATACAGGGGCTACCGGTACAGAGTCAATGTGCAGGCTATATACAGGGGCTACCGGTACAGAGTCAATGTGCAGGCTATATACAGGGGCTACCGGTACAGAGTCAATGTGCAGGCTATATACAGGGGCTACCGGTACAGAGTCAATGTGCAGGCTATATACAGTGGGTCCCGGTACAGAGTCAATGTGCAGGCTATATACAGTGGGTCCCGGTACAGAGTCAATGTGCAGGCTATATACAGGGGTCCCGGTACAGAGTCAATGTGCAGGCTATATACAGTGGGTCCCGGTACAGAGTCAATGTGCAGGCTATATACAGTGGGTCCCGGTACAGAGTCAATGTGCGGGAGCACCGTTAGTCGAGGTAATTGAGGTAATATGAGTTAAAGTGACCATGCATAGATAATAAACAGAGTAGCAGCAGCGTAAAGAGGGGTCTGGGTAGCCCTTTGGTTAACTTTCAAGAGTCTTATGGCATGAGGGTAGAAACTGTTAAGAAGCCTTTTGGACCTAGACTTGGCGCTCTAGTACCACTTGCCATGCGGGATCAGAGAGAACAGTCTGTGTAATAATAGTTTTTCTCTCTTCCACAATGAGCCATCAGAAGTGAAGTGCCCTGTAGGCCAACGATCTGAGTGGATAACTCATAAAGGCGTTGAGTCACTATCCAAGGCTAATAATCCATATAAGCTTGGAACTTAATGACAGACAGTGCACACACTCAGCCAGATAGCCCAATATGCTGGCAGAGGCAGGGTAGTGCAGCGCTCCACAGGACTCATAAAGTCCCATTGCAATAATGAGCCTGTGAGGAATCTCTGCAGTGACATGTTGACACACATATGCCTGCATCCGTTCCCAAGAGATAGGCCTGTGAATTGTGGGTACATAAATATATACCTTCACTTTTTAGGGCAAAAGAGACTTGGGTAGGAGCATTGTATCCACCTGAATATATACCATTTGCAAACATTTCAAAAATGGGGGAAATTGTGGATAGCTCTATTTGAGATGCCTCATGCAATGGTATTAACTAGTGAGGTTTGACCAGAAATCTAACTTAGCAGTTGCTTGAGAGTGAGGTTCAGTTACAGGCCCATTATGGTCTGCCAGGATATTTTAAATTCTGGAAAGTTTAGTTTAGAACACTGGCATCATGATGCAGTGTTAAATTATTCCATGTCTCTAAACTGTGCCAGTAACAGAACTGGGGGAGGTCTGGCTGTACGGGCTAGAAATGGTTGTTGTTCATACTGAACTTCGAGCCAGGCGATGGTGTGCATAATAGGGTTTTTTGGGAAGTAACGGCTGGTTTAGAGACGAGGGGTAAAATAAAAATAATACAAACCTCAACTCAGTCTGTACCAGTGAGGTAATAAACCCCTTTCCTGCATTTTAGTTCTGAAATATTTCTGGCCATTCATTTCTGGTGGAAAGACACTGAGCTTGTGTACACCACCCAACCAATCAGTGGCTAGATCTCAGTTAGGAGAGGCACACAGATGCTGCTTGTTTAATTCCAAATCGTATGCATGGTTCCATTGTTTCTGTCCATATTAACAACTTATTAGTCATTCATTGATTTATTTTTAGCAAATAAACACACTCATGGGAGATGATTAAGAAACTGTACGTTTACAAACTCCGTCCTCTAATCCCTACCCCCTAAAACACTAAAACATACTGTGTCTCTGAAGCTGACTTACTTGCTTTTTATTGGTGTAATTTTTTCCCAGACACTACATACCTTTATAAATACCTTCAGAGAACAACATTCCAACATGAAGGAATCTTGTGTCTGATTGATAGAAATGAGATTTAAATGGTCTTCATGCAAATGAAGGGAAGTTAGAAACCAATATACACAGGCAGTTAGGAAAGCTAAGGCTAGCTTTTTCAAGCAGAAATTTGCATCCTGTAGTGCAAACTCAAAAAAGTTCTGGGACACTGTAAAGTCCATGGGAAATAAGAGCACCTCCTCCCAGCTGCCCACTGCACTGAGGCTAGGAAACACTGTCACCACTGTCATGACGTTGGCCTGGGGGGTAGGTTTATGACCGTCATAAATACCTCTTCCCCCCTTTTTCCTCTCTCTACCCTACTGATGTTACATTTGCAAACCCCTTGGTTAACATAGAGATTCTGGGAACATCAGAAGGTGGGGGGAAATGAACTATATTCTGGTAATCCGACCAATTGAACATATGCGGTGGTACTTAATGAATATGATGTCAGTTTGGTTGTCATCTGAGACATTCTCATTAATGATACGATGACATAAACTCTACAGTGTAAAGTCTACACATCAGATTTTGTCGGATTCACATGGAATAGTTGTTCAATTTAAATGTTTGAATATGAAATTATTCGTGTTGGGATGAAATGTAATTTTAGCTTCCAAATGAGAGATATGGGTTTTCATAAGGCTAGGGCTCTGCTCAATCAGTGGCCCGCCCCTGTGAAGGGACATGGGTTATAAATCTTTTCAAACACGCCCTACTCTCCCTTCCTATATAAAGCCTTGATGACAATATAACCTCCTGTTCCGAGGATATGAGGACGACGGTCCGATGTCAGAATGGTTCAGATAATAACTACAGAACGAAGCCAACATCAGCGTGAGCTTTGGTTGCGAATGGTATGAACTCTTATTCACTACAGAAGTGATACCTCCTAGCCGTTGAGTAGCAACAGCAGCTGCAAACGAGGGTTAGGAAGGAACAGACAGAGTATCCCGTCTATCACACAACGACGTTACTACAACGTATCCAATTGACCACCAGAGACATTCTTCAAAGGACAAAGGACTTGGTTTGGCAACACGGCCTTCCATCTACCACCAACCTACTGAAGCGCAGCTCAGAGTAAATATTTATTGCATTTTCCTTTTCCAAATGGGCGGTAATTTAGAATGTATAAGATACTGTATTTACGACAGCACAGCTTCTTCCTTTGTTCCTCAGTCTTCCCGCTCTTTTACTCAAACCCAGCCCCTTTTCTTTTGTGTAAAAAGCTGTCATATCTGTTCCGTCCGCTAGGAATGTTTTCCTTTATGACGTCATTTGTAATCAAGTTATGATTAATTATGTGTATGTGTAATTCTGTGTGATTAGTTAGGTATTTAGTAAATAAATAATGAAACCCAATTTTGTATTGCTGATTCAACTTGTTAAACAGGGTTCGTGAAAATAACCAAGAATTTACAACTTTCAGAAGAGACTGAATTAAGGTGACGATTAATATTGACTGCTATTGATGTAAAATATTACTAGGTCTTTAAGAGTTTATTCGGAAGATAACAGCTCTATAAATATTATTTTTTTGGTGCCCTGACTCACTAGTTAATTACATTTACATGATTAGCTCAATCAGGTAATATTAATTACGGAGAAATGATTTTATAGAAAAGCTTAATCCGGCATTGCTAAAGTCACGACACCACCGATAAATCCACTATAATTGAGAATTTCAATAAGAATTTTTCTACGGCTGGCCATGCTTCCCACCTGGTTACCCCTACCCCGATCAACAGCCCTCCACTCCCCACAGCAACTCGCCCAAGCCTCCCCCATTTTTCCTTCACCCAAATCCAGATAGCTAATGTTCTGAAAGAGCTGCAAAATCTGGACCCCTACAAATCAGCCGGGCTAGACAATCTGGACCCTCTCTTTCTAAAATGATCTGCCGAAATTGTTGCAACCCCTATCACTAGCCTGTTCAACCTCTCTTTCGTATCGTCTGAGATCCCTAAAGATTGGAAAGCTGCCACGGTCATCCCCCTCTACAGGGGGAGACACTCTAGACCCAAACTGCTACAGACCTATATCTACCCTGCCTTTCTAAGGTCTTCAGAAGCCAAGTTAACAAACAGATCACCGACCATTTCGAATCCCACCGTACCTTCTCCACTATGCAATCTGGTTTCAGAGCTGGTCATGGGTACACCTCAGCCACGCTCAAGGTTCTAAACGATACCGCCATCAATTAGAGACATTACTGTGCAGCCGTGTTCATCGACCTGGCCAAGGCTTTTGACTCTGTCAATCACCACATTCTTATCGGCAGACTCAACAGCCTTATTTCTCAAATGACTGCCTATCATGGTTCACCAACTACTTCTCTGATAGAGTTCAGTGTGTCAAATCAGAGGGCCTGTTGTCCGGTTGTCCGGACCTCTGGCAGTCTCTATGGGGGTGCCACAGGGTTCAATTCTCAGGCCGACTCTCTTCTTTGTATTTATCAATGATGTCTCTCTTACTGCTCGTGATTCTCTGATCCACCTCTACGCAGAATACACCATTCTGTACACCTCTGGCCCTTCTTTGGACACTGTGTTAACAAACCTCTAGACGAGCTTCAATGCCATAAAACTCTCCTTCCGTGGCCTCCAACTGCTCTTAAATGTAAGTAAAACTAAATGCATGCTCTTCAACTGATCGCTGCCCGCACCTGCCAGTCCAGCAGCACAACTACAAATACCTAGGTGTCTGGTTAGTCTGTAAACTCTCCTTCCAGACTTACATTAAGCATCTCCAATTCAAAATTACATCTAGAATCAGCTTCCTATTTCGCATCAAAGCATCCTTCACTCATGCTGCCAAACATACCCTCGTAAAACTGACCACCCTGCCGATCCATGACTTCGGCGATGTCATTTACAAAATAGCCTCCAACACTCTACTCAACAAATTGTATGCAGTCTATCACAGTGCCATCCGTTTTCTCACCAAAGCCCCATATACTACCCACCACTGCAACCTGTATGCTCTTGTTGGCTGGCCCTCGTTACATACTCGTCGCCAAACCCACTGGCTCCAGGTCATCTACAAGTCTCTGCTAGGTAAAGACCCACCTTACCTCAGCTCACTGATCACCATAGCAGCACCCACCTGTAGCACGCGCTCCAGCAGGTATATCTCACTGGTCACCCCCAAAGCCAATTCTTCCTTTGGCCGCCTTTCCTTCCAGTTCTCTGCTGCCAATGACTGGAATGAACTGCAAGAATCACTGAAGCTGGAGACTCACATCTCCCTCACTAGCTTTAAGCACAAGCTGTCAGAGCAGCTCACAGATCACTGCACCTGTACATAGCCCATCTGTAAATAGCCCATCCAACTACCTCATGTGACGACTTCCGCCGAAGTTGGCTCCCCTGCCTGTTCGGGTGGTGCTCGGCGGTCGTCGTCATCGTCCTACTAGCCGCTACCGATCCCTTTTTCGTTTGTCTGTTGGTTTTGTCTTATTAGTTTCACCTGTGTGTATTTTAGTTTAATTAGCTTCCCTATATGTAGTAGGTTGTCCCGCCCTTGTTTTGTGCGGGATTGTTTTTGTTACTTTGTTGGATTGTGGTTTTCATGTGTGTATTCTCTGGACTGTTTGGTCCTGTGTTTGGGCTGGTCTGTTCTATGCGCCCTGTATGTTGGCGTGACCGTTTTTTGGCTGGAGAATAAATCACAATATACTGAACCCTGCTCTCTGCGCCTGATTCCAACCCACCACTCCTAGTATCCCGTGACACCTCATCCCCATACTGTATCTATTTTTTTATCTTGCTCCTTTACCCCACAATATCTCTACTTGCACATTCATATATACACATATATATATACACACATATATATATATTCTGCACATCTAACATTCCAGTGTTTAATTGCTATATTGTAATTACTTCACCATCATGGCCTATTTATTGCCTTTACTTCCCTTATCCAACCTCATTTGCTGTCACGCCCTGACCATAGAGAGCCTTTTGGTTCTCTATGGTGTGGTAGGTCAGGGCGTGACTAGTTTATTTTTCTATGTTGGTGTTTTTGTATGGTTCCCAATTAGAGGCAGCTGGTAATCATTGCCTCTAATTGGGGATCATATTTAGGTAGCCGTTTTTCCCACCTGTGTTTGTGGGATATTGTTTGTTTGAGTTGGTGCTTGTTGCACCACGTAGTCACGTTGTGTTGCTTGTTTATTGTTTTGGTTGAAGAAGTTTCACGTTAAATAAAGATGTGGAACTCTACACACGCTGCGCCTTGGTCCGTCTCTCCACACGAATGTGACATTTGCACATACTGTATATAGACTTTTTCTACTGTATTATTGACTGTATGTTTGTTTATTCCATGTGTAACCCTGTGTTGTTGTATGTGTCGAACTGCTTTGCTTTATCTTGGCCAGGTCTCAGTTGCAAATGAGAACTTGTTCTCAACTAGCCTACCTGGTTAAATAAAGGTGAAATAAAAAATAAATAAATAATTACGGGACCAGAAGACATGTCAGGATGGGTGCATTTTCATCTGCAGTGATCTGTAAACATTCTGTGTTTTGGCTTGTTGTAATGGGATCCATGTATCTCTTCGCCTGTCGAACTTTCTCTTGATACTGTACAAATGGTCACATTGTGTGCTGTTCTTTCAAAATGTTAATCAGCTTCAGAAGAGATAGGGACATGAATTACACTGCACATGAAATCCCAGGACGGATATTACAGAAGGGTATACTACAAAGCAGGATCAAAGAGTTACCCAGCTGACTTAGATAAACAACCAGAAGTAACTATAGATTTTCTGATTATTTAAGCTAAACTTAAATATGTGTTTTTGGTTGTGGAGTCAATTGGACCACGCCCATTATCCTTCTTAAAAAAAAGTTATTTCAGGATATTTAGGCAATTTAGCTGGCTAACTCATTGCTTCTGTTTTGTAATATACCTCTCAGGCCTTAAAATGGTTTACTGTTATAAGGATGACTTGTGGGGACACATTAAAGGGCATTGATTATAGAAATGAAAGTGCTGCTTCTCACTCAGCTGTGTTATGATACATATAAAAGGAGTTGGGATATTTCAATAGAAGTGGTACTTCAGCCTCCCATTGTGTTATGTTATAGGATCCTTTCTATCCATCTATCCTGGAGGAGATGACATCTCACAGAGTTCACTTAGTCTGTGTGACTGTTCTGGGAGTTAGACGCACTACTCTTCTGCCCTGGCACTCTGTTCTTCCTCTCCACCTCCCCAGAGTCCTCCCTAAAACCTTTTCTCTCATTCTCTCTCTCTCTCTCTCTCTCTCTCTCTCTCTCTCTCTCTCTCTCTCTCTCTCTCTCTCTCTCTCTCTCTCTCTCTCTCTCTCTCTCTCTCTCTCTTTCTCTCTCTCTCTCTCTCTTCTCTCGCTCTCTCTCTCTCTCTCTCTCTCTCTCTCTCTCTCTCTCTCTCTCTCTCATTCTCTCTCTCTCTCTCTCTCTCTCTCTCTCTCTCTCTCTCTCTCTCTCTTTCTCCATCAGCTAGACAGGCCTCCTTTCCATTCCATCCGCTGCTGGATAATTTGCTGTAAATGCCTGTGATATGAGTCAGGGCTTAATAACTTCTCAAAAAGGAGAAGTGCCAGGCCGTCATTGTACATTTGTTCTTAATTGACATGCCTGGATAAATACAACAACAAAAAAATCTAATCTTTGCTGAAGTGAAAACAAACTTTGAATCAACAACTCCAGACTAGCCACCTTTCCACAGTTTATTTGTGCCAGATTCTTAGTATCTGTATATCTGAAAGCCAGATAATTGTGTTAGTCTGTGAATAAATGTGTGTAAATAGCTGTTATGTTTCACATACAAAAACAGGAGCCAGAGAACAGCAGAAACAAAGTTGACCCTGGACACACTGTAATCAAATGAGATCTGTGAAACTCCACAATTTATTTATTTTTCCAAAATGTTTTCTCAGTTTGAACAGATTCCTTGCATAAAGTGCTTTCTTGCCAAGTTATTGGGCTCTATTGATAATATGTTGATGTCATAGGAAGTCGTCCTATTGTTCGCCTCTGGGTTATCTACTGACTGTAACTATGCTCATTGTGGACAGTAGTTAAATTAACCTGGATTCTCAAGGCAACATAATCTGGTGCGCTGTGGTAACCCTGGGTCATCACAGAGCATTGGTCCCTGTGGTTTTATTTCACATGGATATTATGTGGTATTAGTGGTTCTGGTTAAATCATCTATTAGCACCAGAGGTGAAATGGAGCCAGAGCTACCCAGAGCCAGGCTCCTGCACTTTGGGTCAAAAACAGAGCCAGGCTCCTGCACTTTGGGTCAAAAACAGAGCCAGGCTCCTGCACTTTGGGTCAAAAACAGAGCCAGGCTCCTGCACTTTGGGTCAAAAACAGAGCCAGGCTCCTGCACTTTGGGTCAAAAACAGAGCCAGGCTCCTGCACTTTGGGTCAAAAACAGAGTCAGGCTACTGCACTTTGGGTCAAAAACAGAGCCAGGCTCCTGCACTTTGGGTCAAAAACAGAGCCAGGCTCCTGCACTTTGGGTCAAAAACAGAGTCAGGCTCCTGCACTTTGGGTCAAAAACAGAGTCAGGCGGACACCAAAGAGGTACTAACCCAAAAGTACTAACCCTAACCTTAATCTTAATCTTGGTATAACCCTAACCCTAACCGTATGTTCAACCCTGGCTCAACCTTAACCCTAACCCCTCCAAATGCGGCTCCTCCGCATCTGAATTCCCAATTTAACCTCTGATTAGCGCCATTACATTGCCATACAATGTCCAATGCCATACAATGCTGGAACTGAACCTAAAACCAACCAAGACATTCAAGTTAGGTATCTTACTAACAGAGACTGCAGATGAGTATTTGACTGCAGGAAGGATTATGGCTCTAAAGTCTCTATTTTGACAGCATTTCCCAGCAAGTCCTCTTCTTGACTCCCTTGTGTGACACTGCGTCCATACAGGATATTAAAAACCACAGGTGTGCACACAGTCCTGCTTGTTCGGTGCACAATGCATCGCTCATGTAATTTTTTGGAATAATGCTCTATGCACTGTGTAGGTGGTCTTTGATAACCCCATGAGGCAAATACATTTGTCGAAACATAATAGAAATCTGGCTTTAGCATTGATTGATGAGTGGAGGGGAGTGAGGGTCAAGGGGTGTACTGGACTATTACCGGAACTGTGGATTCAGCCCAACAAAAACACACTTAATGACCGACAGAAAGGAGCACATTTACACATCACCACACAATGGGCCATAATATCTCATTTCATCTCCAGTCTGTAGAATATACACTGCAGCCTACATTTCCCACTACCATCATTGGCCCTGTTGTTGGGAATGTAGCGTGCTTGAGTGTATAACACATGTAACGTTACACTGAACAAAAATATACGTGTTGGTCCCATGTTGGTCCAATGCCCATACCTTTTTTTTAAGGTAGCCGTGACCAACAGATGCATATCTGTTTTCCCAGTCATGTGAAATCCATAGACTAGAGCCTAATTCATTTATTTCAATTTACTGATTTCCTTATATTAACTGTAACTCAGTAAAATCTTAGAAATTGTTGCATGTTGCATTTATATATATTTTGTACTGTATGTGTGTGTCTGTGTGCACAGTGCATGCGTGTTAATGGTAACGTGCTTATTTGTACGTATCAGAGTGTGGCTTGAACTGGGTGTTTGTGCTGTGCTGAGTCCAAGCCTCCATTAATAGCCCCATTCATCAGGTTTCCATCCCTCTCCTGACTGCAGGGTCCCTGGGACAGACTGAACTCAAACCAGATGCTCTGGCTCCTCCCCTGCACTGTGCATCCATGTAAAACTTCCCCTGATCCACTCTCATCTACTCTGAAGTGTTTTCCACATGCCTGTTATTTTCCCTTTATCCCTTGTGATTGGATCACTCTCTGCAGCACCTTACAATGAATGAAAATGCTGGGTCAACATCGAGGCTGCACCTGAGGGGGTTTTGGGGTTAGCCAAAACTATGCCAGAGAGATGTAATGGCAAAATAATCACTGTCTGGTTTTTACCATTTGATGGCGTGTCCTGAGTGTTGCAGTCTATCAAAGTTGTGCCTGATTGTAGAGTGATTGAACACTGTGCATACATAGATACTTCCTCAGTCCCCAGAGGAAAGCTGGGTCCTATAGCATTTCTAAATTATGTGTTCAATGATACATCAATGAATCAGCGATACATCTTCATGGTTATTCATTCCTGCTTTAAGTCCACACAAGTCATCATGTACCCAAATAAATTGTCATATATGCCTAAGACATAATATTAGCATATGAAATTGTACTATGAAATTGGTCAGAGACAATTCTATGATTTCAAGGTTCAGATATAGTTGAGGTAGTCAGACTGTTTTCCTGGCTTGATAAGTGCAATTACCCCCCATCCTGTAAGGCTATTTTTGGCTCAACCTCAGTGCTTGAACAATGCACAACAAATGCATATCTAAACAAGCAAGGGAAGGGTACAGTTCACTTTCCTTGTAATGCCACTAAGTCTGATTAACAGTCACTCCCCATTTCTATGTAATATAATCTTTCATTGGATCTAGCAGTGGCATTTCTTCTCAATCCGAGGTTAATGGTCCGTCCCCATTGGGGGTAAACAACTCATCCTGCGCCGCAATCATGGGACAATTTGGGAGCTTCCAGGACATCCTATTTGCATGGGTTTGTGTATCAAGGGACGCAAGCTAAATCTTTGTTTATTCCAGTTGGCTAATGCTGTATCAAAACAAGAGCAGGGGGAAATACATTATGCTGGCTGCACAGCAGCCTCCGGGACGCCTGTGAAGGGGTAACCAGCCCAAACAAACAGCAGCTCCTCTGATTGATTCACTGTCCCTGGGAATCTGCTGTAAACAGGGCTGTCAACAGCAAACGAGGATTGATTGATCAATCACAGTGTTCTGACACCCTCCACAAACTCTGTGTGGTACCTGGAGCTGGAGGACTCTTGTGCAACAAGTGCACAAGTAATCAGAGGTGTAATCAACTACAGGGTCCATTCAGAAACGCCTTGAGAGCTAATGCCACCAATCAAATATGGTTTGTCTACAGCAGTGAAGGCCATCATACTGAACATATAGAACCCTGTTCTGCATCCGGTGCCCATCTCTTAAATACACTTAGGCCTCAGAGTGAGAGAGTGTTTACATTCAAGGCGCTTATCTAACTGAGTGACTGCAGATGTCAATACCACTTCAGAAGATTTTCACCCCTCTGCAATCAAACACCTCAAACTGAAAACACATAACTTATTAATGTCATTAGCATTGAGCATAATGTGTGAGCAGGTCCTTTGGGGAAACATAGTCTGACTACCCACTGCTCAGCGGGTGTATCAGTCACAGTTCCTTGGTGTGTTGCTAACCATGATGGGATCTTTCTTAAGGCACGTTCTAAATACCCATAAATCTCTAAGTTACCCCACTAACTTAACCCTTGTAAAACACCAATGAATATAACAGCTCCTTTACCATCAGTCCCATCCCATTTATCTTACAGAGAACTTCTGACAAATCTCCCCTATTGGAATGCGTATCTGAGTAATTTTTTTGCAAAAATACTGGTGGGGCTCACAGCCTTGCACTTTTAACTAGGTCTGAGGAACACGTCATGGCGTGAGCCTATTTTTCCTATGGGGAACTGGTCATGCATCCAGATGCCTTGGCATTTAGCGGCGATGCAGTAAATCACCTAACGGCTGAGAGACGATCAGAGTATGATGATGAGCTCATTTGCCCTGTACCACTTGGGTGAGGTAAGTAACTAATGCTTCAATCTGCAACATCATCATAGGGCATGTCATCATGATGCTCTGTTGTCAGGATTGCTGCAGATGCAGTATTGGAAGGATAGGCCCATGCACAGCGTTCGAAGCAAAGCGGCACCAGAATAAATACTGTACCTATGAGATGATGGGTAAGCCGGCCAACAACTTGACAGGAGAGTTGAAAAGGTTTTGGATGTGAAGTGAGACACTGTTTGCTTTGACAGTCTCTTGACTTAAGTGTTTGGAGTTAGTCACCCTCAGACTGTCTTGTGACCAGAGAGGACCCAGCAAACAAAGACATTATGCACCGTTCCCATTATGTCCCTTTAAGAGTTTTGGGGAGACATCATCCCTCTGACGTTCTGAGAACGTTCTAGGAACATTAAAACATGACATTAACCTCTGGACCATGAGACGACGTTCAGTACAGGTCCCCGTTATGTTGCGGTATAACATTATAATAAGGTATTTCGATGTCCATTAGGGAACGTTACAAAAAGTTTCCTATTTGGGTCTGATAGGACGTTATCCATGGGACATTTCCTTATGGTCAAGGGGACATCACATGATGGTCCATGGGGAATTGTCACGTTCTGACCTTTATTTCCTTTGTTTTGTATTTATTTAGTATGGTCAGGGCGTGAGTTGGGTGGGCAGTCTATGTTTGTTTTTCTATGATTTGGGTATTTCTATGTTTCGGCCTAGTATGGTTCTCAATCAGAGGCAGGTGTCATTAGTTGTCTCTGATTGAGAATCATACTTAGGTAGCCTGGGTTGCACTGTTTGTTTGTGGGTGATTGTCTATGTTGATGGCTTGTTTCAGCACAGCTCGCATTAGCTTCACGGTTGTTATTTTGTTTACTGTTTGTGTATAGTGTTTCAGTGTTCAGTTCTTTCTTTAATTAAACATTCAACATAAACACATATCACGCTGCATTTTGGTCCTCCGATCCTTCTCGCCTCTCCTCTTCAGATGAAGAGGAGGACGACCGTGACGGGAATTATGGTTTAGTTCCCTGTAAGTTACCACGACGTCATTGAGGACCATGTCAGGACCTTTTTAGGATGTTCTCAGAACTTTCATTTTACTAGTCTTCAGGATGTCACGTGATGGTCCCAGGTGTCCCAAACCATTATAAATAAAGTAAGGAAAATGTATGGGGGTTTTAAGGTAAGTGGTATGCTGTTCAACTAAAATAGTGTGAAAAAGCTTGAATCAATGACAAAATAATAACATTTAACATGATCACTTAGTACTGACTTTTCAACAAAGCACCACAATGTCTGGAGTATTCCCAGAAGGCTCCTACATATTCAATACTAATAATACATCTCTGCACTTAGCAGGAGAGTGCTATCTGCACTGCTATTTTAGTTATCAGTTAATCAGACTATTCTCTCGTCATTGATTGAATTGACTTATTTCAGCAATTTGGGAGTTTCTGTATAGTTGTTTAGTATTGGTGAGGCATATGATTTTGTTTTAATGTTACTCCTGAATCCCTATGATAAATGTAATAGGCTTTCTTGGGTGTATTTTTAACTGAGATTTACTATGAAGTGCAACGTGTAGGAATACAGGTGAACTCAGTAATCGAAGCAGACATGGTGGCATAGCAGGAAGATCTGTACCGATTCTCGTCCTCCTCTTCTGAGGAGGAGTAGTAAGAAGGATCGGAGGACCAATGTGCAGTGTGGTAAGTGTCCATTATATTTATTTATAACTCAGAACACTAAATAATAATAATAATAATAATAATAATAATAATAAAACAACAAAGAGAACGAAATGAAACTGAAACAGTCCTGTACGGGGCATACATAAAACCCAGAACAGAAAATAATCACCCACGAAACACAGGTGAAAAAAGGCTACCTAAGTATGATTCTCAATCAGAGACAACCAACGACACCTGCCTCTGATTGAGAACCATACCAGGCCAAACGCAAAACACAACATAGAAAAACGAACATATGCAACCCACCCAACTCACGCCTTGACCATACTAAAACAAAGACATAATAAAAGAACTAAGGTCAGAACGTGACAGTACCCCCCCAAAGGTGCGGACTCCGGCCGCAAAACCTAAACCTATAGGGGAGGGTCTGAGTGGGTGTCTGTCCGCGGTGGCGGCTCTGGCGCGGGACGTGGACCGCACTCCACCATAGTCCTTCTCCACCTCTTTACCCGCCTCCGTGGCCTCTTTAACGTGGCGACCCTCACCGCCGACCTTGGACTGGGGACCCAAGCCACGGGTCCCGAATGGACGGGAGATTCCGGCAGCACCGGACAGGCGGGAGACTCCGGCAGCTCCGGAGTGATGGGCGATTCCGGCAGCGCCGGTGTGACAGGCGATTCTGGCAGCTCCTGGCTGACTGGCGGCTCTGGCAGCTCCTGGCTGACTGGCGGCTCTGGCAGCTCCTGACTGACCGGCGTCTCTTGCAGCTCCTGACTGACCGGCGTCTCTGGCAGCTCCTGACTGGCGGGCGTCTCTGACAGCTCCTGACATACGGGCGACTCTGGCGGCTCAGGACAGACGGGAGACTCTGGCGGCTCAGGACAGATGGGAGACTCTGGCAGCTCAGGACAGACGGGAGACTCTGGCAGCTCAGGACAGACGGGAAACTGGCAGCTCAGGACAGACGGGAAACTGGCAGCTCAGGACAGACGGGACACTGGCAGCTCAGGACAGACGGGAGACTCTGGCAGCTCAGGACAGACGGGAGACTCTGGCAGCTCAGGACAGACGGGAGACTGGCAGCTCAGGACAGACGGGAGACTCTGGCAGCTCAGGACAGACAGGAGACCCTGGCAGCTCAGGACAGACGAGAGACTCTGGCAGCTCAGGACAGACGGGAGACTCTGGCAGCTCAGAACAGACGGGAGACTCTGGCAGCTCAGGACAGACGGGAGACCCTGGCAGCTCAGGACAGACGGGAGACCAGATGCGCTGAGGCTTCATGGCACCTGGCTCGATGCCCACTCTAGCCCGGTCGATACGAGGCGCTGCTATGTACAGCACCGGGCTATGCACGCGCAGCAGGGGCACCGGGGACACCGTGCGCCTCACAGCATAACACAGTGCCTGCCCAGTCCCTCTCTCTCCATGGTAAGCACGGGGAGTTGGCTCAGGTCTCCTACCTGACTTCGCCACACTCCCCGTGTCCCCCCCCCCCCCAATAATTTTTTGGGGCTGCCTCTCAGGCTTCCAGCCGCGCTGCCGTGCTGCCACCTCATACCACCGCCTCTCAGCTTTCGCTGCCTCCAACTCTGCCTTGGGGCGGCGATATTCCCCAGTCTGTGCCCAGGGTCCCTTAACGTCCAGAATCTCCTCCCATGTCCAGGAGCCCTGAGATTGCTGCTGCTGCTGCCCGTTACCACGCTGCTTGGTCCTTTGGTGGTGGGTGATTCTGTAACGATTCTCGTCCTCCTCTTCTGAGGAGGACTAGTAAGAAGGATCTGAGGACCAATGCGCAGCGTGGTAAGTGTCCATATTGTATTTATTACAGTGCCTTGCGAAAGTATTCGGACCCCTTGAACTTTGCGACCTTTTGCCACATTTCAGGCTTCAAACATAAAGATATAAAACTGTATTTTTTGGTGAAGAATCAACAACAAGTGGGACACAATCATGAAGTGGAACGACATTTATTGGATATTTCAAACTTTTTTAACAAATCAAAAACTGAAAAATTGGGCGTGCAAAATTATTCAGCCCCCTTATGTTAATACTTTGTAGCGCCACCTTTTGCTGCGATTACAGCTGTAAGTCGCTTGGGGTATGTCTCTATCAGTTTTGCACATCGAGAGACTGACATTTTTTCCCATTCCTCCTTGCAAAACAGCTCGAGCTCAGTGAGGTTGGATGGAGAGCATTTGTGAACAGCAGTTTTCAGTTCTTTCCACAGATTCTCGATTGGATTCAGGTCTGGACTTTGACTTGGCCATTCTAACACCTGGATATGTTTATTTTTGAACCATTCCATTGTAGATTTTGCTTTATGTTTTGGATCATTGTCTTGTTGGAAGACAAATCTCCGTCCCAGTCTCAGGTCTTTTGCAGACTCCATCAGGTTTTCTTCCAGAATGGTCCTGTATTTGGCTCCATCCATCTTCCCATCAATTTGAACCATCTTCCCTGTCCCTGCTGAAGAAAAGCAGGCCCAAACCATGATGCTGCCACCACCATGTTTGACAGTGGGGATGGTGTGTTCAGGGTGATGAGCTGTGTTGCTTTTACGCCAAACAGAACGTTTTGCATTGTTGCCAAAAAGTTCCATTTTGGTTTCATCTAACCAGAGCACCTTCTTCCACATGTTTGGTATGTCTCCCAGGTGGCTTGTGGCAAACTTTAAACGACACTTTTTATGGATATCTTTAAGAAATGGCTTTCTTCTTGCCACTCTTCCATAAAGGCCAGATTTGTGCAATATACGACTGATTGTTGTCCTATGGACAGAGTCTCCCACCTCAGCTGTAGATCTCTGCAGTTCATCCAGAGTGATCATGGGCCTCTTGGCTGCATCTCTGATCAGTCTTCACCTTGTATGAGCTGAAAGTTTAGAGGGACGGCCAGGTCTTGGTAGATTTGCAGTGGTCTGATACTCCTTCCATTTCAATATTATCGCTTGCACAGTGCTCCTTGGGATGTTTAAAGCTTGGGAAATCTTTTTGTATCCAAATCCGGCTTTAAACTTCTTCACAACAGTATCTCGGACCTGCCTGGTGTGTTCCTTGTTCTTCATGATGCTCTCTGCGCTTTTAACGGACCTCTGAGACTATCACAGTGCAGGTGCATTTATACGGAGACTTGATTACACACAGGTGGATTGTATTTATCATCATTAGTCATTTAGGTCAACATTGGCTCATTCAGAGATCCTCACTGAACTTCTGGAGAGAGTTTGCTGCACTGAAAGTAAAGGGGCTGAATAATTTTGCACGCCCAATTTTTCAGTTTTTGATTTGTTAAAAAAGTTTGAAATATCCAATAAATGTCGTTCTACTTCATGATTGTGTCCCACTTGTTGTTGATTCCTCACAAACAAATACAGTTTTATATCTTTATGTTTGAAGCCTGAAATGTGGCAAAAGGTCGCAAAGTTCAAGGGGGCCGAATACTTTCGCAAGGCACTGTATATGAACACAAAACAAAAACAACGAGAACGAAACGAAACAGTCCTGAACGGTGAAATACTAAACACAGAACAGAAAATAATCACCCACGAAACACAGGTGAAAAAAGGCTACCTAAGTATGATTCTCAATCAGAGACAACTAACGACACCTGCCTTTGATTGAGAACCATACCAGGTCAAACGCAAAACACAACATAGAAAAACGAACATAGACAACCCACCCAACTCACACCCTGACCATACTAAAACAAAGACATAATAAAAGAACTAAGGTCAGAATGTGACAAGATCAGAATGCTGTGATCCAAGAGGTTATGAGTTCAAATCCCTTGTCACGATATGATAAATAATAATTTGTGTATAAATGAACATTAACAATGCAATCATGTGTGTCAAATATGTATTTTAAAAGCAAAGTGTGTGTGTGGAGGGGGATGTCCCTAACATTTCCAACAGACAGAAATCTGTGAATGAATCAATGGTTCACCAGCAGGGCCTTGATGGGCTTGACAACAGTAACAAGGGGTGATGTGCAATGAAACTAGTGCACATGTGTCCTGTTTGGAATGTTTTTTTATTGGGGGGAGAACTTTTCTTTGCAACCATCAGGTGACATCCACGGAACGAGCCGGGAACTAGACAAAAACCATGACAGAGTGTTCTAAGTGCGTCTTATTAACATTCTTGGGAACGTCCCCGGAACAAACCAGGTACTGTACAAAAACCTCCAGATGACCATGACACAACGTCCTGAGAACATTCTAAAATGAGCTTTGGGGACGTCCCCGGAACAAACCAGGAACTAGACAAAACCTCCACATGACCATGAAACAACGTCTTGACGACTTTTGGCGACCATTTCGTGAGGTTCCGGAGATGTCCTAACAACAATTTTTGTTGTTATATAATAGGAGTGCAACCTGATGAAAGAGTACACTTCTTAATGAATCCTTAAATCACAGTCCAACTGACAACACAAACATCATATACTGTAACTAATGGAAGACACTGCTGAGGATGTGGACCCCATAGATTTCATCCATCATTATGACATCAAGTAAACTAAACAAAGTCAAATAACAAACTATTTCCTGCAGGATTTAGCTCCTTTTATTCAGCCAAAAGTCTGAGGGGTGGAATCATTTTATTTGTGCTCTGTTCTGCAGCCCATCCCCTTTGGCCAGACTGACTGTTCTCTAAGCTTCTGGACCAGACCCACATCTGTCCTTCCAGATCCCCTGATTTCAACAAACAGGCACACTCACAATAGAGCACAAGTGTCTGTCCATTAAATCTGTTATCAGAAACAAATTGTTTTGATTTAGGTCACAAAATCCAATGTGCATATTGCTGAGTTCTGGTTAGTGTCACACAGTTTTAAACAGTGACACATGCACTTCCACTGAAACCAGCTGATATGTATAATTGGTCTTTAATTGGTTCAAACCAGTCATGGAAAAAACAGTATTGATGATTATGTTGAAAATACATGCAAACCGTTGACCATTCAACCGTCCTGATTCTCATCTCTCCCACCTGCTTTATGAATGAACATGTGACTTCACCCTGCATAACCCAGTGACCCCATTAGTAAGCATAAGGCCTTATGGGAAACGGATGAGAGTGTGAAACAATAGACATCATATGAAGACAATATGCACTTAAGTTACAGTA
The DNA here is from genome assembly GCF_034236695.1 of Oncorhynchus nerka. Lineage (NCBI taxonomy): Eukaryota > Metazoa > Chordata > Actinopteri > Salmoniformes > Salmonidae > Oncorhynchus > Oncorhynchus nerka. Next base: position 31,106,521 of record NC_088416.1, read on the forward strand.
TACACATAACTGCCTACTTTACCTGCTCATTCCGTTGTTTTCTTCTCACCCAGGTAATGTGATCACTCAGAAGCAATAACAGCACTGATCCTGGGAGCCTTGTTCAGAGATAAAGATGGCGATAAACAGAGCAGGGGTCTGTGCATTAGGCTACACTTCACTCAACAGCTCGAGCTGCGCCTCGACTGGCACTGGATAAAGGCTAAATACTAAATGGAAACATGTTTTATTCCTTATTTTGAGTAAAAGAACAGAGAGAGTAAGGTTATTAACGGGGAACACATTTCTGGTACGACGGAACATGATGGTAAATTGTTTTGCCTAGTTACTATAATGTGAATGTGTCAGTTGTTGCCATTTTAAGTCCCCAAAAATTGTAGTTTTCAGCCGCAGAGTTGTGCTCGTTAAAGCTGGGCACGTTCTGAATGGCGCACCTGCTGATCCTGGAATGGGGAGTCTGTGTAGAAGTGGAGTTTGTGGAGGATATGGCTGGGAGTGAAGGTTGCAACTTCAAAGAAACCGCTAAGAATGTTTTATTCTAACCTGTTAAAAAGTCACCCTACCACCTCTTATGTCATGTAAACCTGAAATCTCAATCTGAAATCTCAAAGGGCACAAGAAGCCCTCTGTATTACTTTAAAACAAATTCTTTACTAGAATTTTCCACTTGAAAGACTCCCAATGACTTCATGCTTTCAATACTTTTGGATTTATGAGCGGAAGGCTTCCACCTGTCTGTTCAGGAGCTCAACGATTGGCTGTCCAAGTCCCTTGTAAATAACATGGCATCGTAAAGCTTTTCACTCAGTATTGCATGATACCAGATCACCCTGTCAAATTATTCAGTGGAGTATGTGCTCATCTGGAGTTCAGAGGCTACTACTGGGTCATAGTGAAAACGGCCAACAATGAATCTTTAGTCCATTACCTCAGGCATACAGTAGCACTGAAACCTATTGAATGATCGCTTTGAAATAGATACACCTTCTAAAAGAAACTAAAAATGAACAAAAAATGTAAATGGGCAAGCAAGTAGACTAATTTTTGCATGGAGGAGGGAAATAATACACCATATCTCTACAGTACATAGTGTCTACAAAGTCTGACATAAAGATGGGCAACATTAGGCAGGTTTGGACACCATCTGGATTTGGGGGTGCAATGCATCCTTCTAGCCTTTCTGGAGATTGATGGGTTCATAGTGACCACCAACGCTCCTGGGTGGGTGGGTGTGTGTGTGTGTGTGTGTGTGTGTGTGTGTGTGTGTGTGTGTGTGTGTGTGTGTGTGTGTGTGTGTGTTTTAGTCGTGGATGGAGATAAGTCTCAAGTGAGAGGAGGCTTGGGAAATCCCACACTGTTCTTTACTATCCTCCATGGGAGTCATTATATACAGTATATCCATATCTTTGGATCTCCTGATATGAGTATAGACCAAAACAGACCACAGATAACACTAAAATCTGGCTCTAAATCTGCAGTGATCAACCTCTCACATTCACTATGTGTTCCTCTTGTCCTTTTGTGGTCAGGCAGCGGTCAGAGACGCCCTACTAATCCACACAGCTGGGTAGTGTCATTCAGGACGGACTTCTGTGCAACGACACACGAAGGGAAAAAAAGAGAGCAGAAGGCTAACATTGCATCCCACACAGTGTTCTGAGTCGGGGGAGGACTGACGAACAGAGACATTTAGAATCATACTTTTCCGGCGCAACCGTATATGGACTTCATTCATCAACAACCACGCATTGGCCAACATCTGGGTCATTTTGTAACTGAAGATTCAAGAGAATTCATGTGAAAACAATGACAAAATTAAGAGGATATAAATACTCAATGGAAAAATGTTCCTATTTAGAAAATCTAAATAGGACTAGTCACGGGTTTGATTGAATGGTCTTTAAAGTTTGGCTGGCTATTCTGTCCACACGTGTTGTTCCCTATCTCTCACGTACAACACATTTTCCTCTCCTCAGATCCATCGACTGCCAATGACTGCACCTAAATTACAACTGTCTGTCAGCAGTTAGCCAATAGACCAGGCTAAAGGTCTTATGCACAAGACAATGAGTGACAGAACACTATCTTCTATCTCTCTGGGTGAATGAGCTGGCAGGTAGCGATTCAGTTTTCACATTCCTTCTTACTTCACAACCATTGGCATTCCTCTATTTCAATGTGGGAGTTTATATTTAACCATGCATCAAGATACCTACAGTGTCTATATAGGATGGAATAATGTCAACGCAAATTCTCTGAATAGACTCCGCTACGGTAATAGAGTAGAGGGACTGGGTGTTACATATCTGTGCGGAATGTTTCTGTGTTAACATAGAGTAAACACCCCAAAATACTGCACTCTTACGAAGATTTTATCACCCACTGTACTGGTTTTATTTTTACGCTCTGTGTTTAAAACTGTACAGTCCTGTTTAAAGTCTCAACCAAGGCACCTGCTGTGTGTCACTGTGATGTAGCAGTAGTCCATTAGGGAATAATAAGGTTTACGTAGTCTGTTATTAGCAGAAGTTCCATACATTCTCACTTTTATTCCTTCCTGAGGGAAAGATTTGAGTTCAACCAAGGATACAGTACATGGCACAACTTTGCATACTGAGCCATTCCTGGTTATTTTAAATCATTTTTTATATTTAATCATTACTTTAAACTAAATGCTTCTATTAGTTCACTCTATTTAGTTGCATTTGACTGCCAGCTGCCTCAATGGCCCCACTATCCTCTGCAGGAGATGGGGAGAACTGCAGTTACTGCAGTTTCTCAATCATTTGATTAAACACACACAAATATGTCACATTGTAACTAGACGAAGACAGGGCATGATCTGTCAATCAAACAAATGACATTAATCCAATATTAAATCAAATGTATGACTAAGTCAGTCAGTGAGAGCAGGGAACACCTCGACATATGACGTACCAGTAGTCAGAATGTTTTTATGACGGAAATCTGACAACTCTTCTCATTTGGCTCAGTCAAATAAATAAGAGAATCACGCCCATGGAATACATGTTTGGCTCAATATCTTCAGCAACCTGTTTGGGCCTTGATGAATCCAATACATTTTAATGTAACGAGGCAGAGGAATTTCCCTGTGGGGGATTAAATAAATCAGGCGCATGAGAGTAACTTTGTGGTGAGGTAATATGAGGGTCAAAGGTGGCTGGAAAAGGAAAGGCGAGTTAGGTTGAGAATTTAGTAAAATCATTAAATCTATCATAAATAAACCCTACTAGAACAGTCCCAACTGAATCATGCCGAACTGTGAGTGACCACAGAAATATTTATTGGATTTGAGCCTACCCACTGGGCAAAAACTTGTTGAATCAACGTTGTTTCCACATCATTTCAACCCAAAAACTCAATGTGATGACATTGAGTCAACGTGGAAAACTCATTGATTTGCAAAAACTCATCAACATAAGGACATATAATATTTATTTTAACCTAACTTTTAACCTAAATCCAATGACACAGTGACATGTTTTGTTGATTTCACGTTGAATTCACAATGGTTGACAACTCAGCCAAACATAAATCAAAACTAGACATTGAACTGACATCTGTGCCCAGTGGGTTGTGAAATGTCTCAAAACAAGTGCTTACAGACAACAACATAGTCAGCCCCAATTTAAATTTGCTCACAGGCAATTTAATTAAGCACTGAAATGCAGCATTCAGCTAAATGTAGCTGCTAAATACAACACTATCAATTATGCATGTTGAGGTAATGAGACATGGACTCATGAGAAGAGCATCTAACTGGAACACTGATACTGTATGATGTCTCAATAGGAGTTCATTAGACTGCAGCTTACCATGGGGCTCAACTACCTAATTGATTCCAATCACAGCCAGGAAGAAGCCCAGCCTAGAAACAAAAGATGGTGTCCCGTGTGGTCGAGCCCCAGACAGCAATTAAAATGGATGTGGATGCAGACGAGACCTGGAGGAAAAAGGCGTGGAAGACACAATTGAGCAAATCTTCACAATCAGGACTTTCCCAGAATAGGCATCATGCTGGGTGGCGTTCTGAACATCTTGTCAATGGCGACATCTGAGCGTATTGGCTGCCATCCCTACAGGGAACATTGCAAATATCATCATCCCACATAGCACATGTACAGGACAGGTATAGGATCTTAATTTGCTGCAGTTTGCTACAGCAGGACAATAATCCTTCAGCAACAGGAAATGTGAATTGTTATGTGGATTATAATTAATGGAAATATTTGTCGGGGTTGATACCTTTTTCGTAAGGGAAAATGTCATCTGAAATTTCAAAGTGGAAATGACAAAGTACAGATGCCTTTTTAAACCTAAAATAAGTTTTAAAAGTTCCTGCATTGCAGGAAGGTGCTCCTGCAACATAGTGATCAAATTAAGATCCTACACCTGTAGCGCTGATGCCCTGTGGCGCCATCAACCCCACTTCCATCAGATTGCATGTATGAAATAAATGATACATATTATGGTTGATGTTGTTTTTAAGCACAAAATGAGGCAAAGGGGTGAGAGAATTGAACTCTAGAGAAGAAAGGAGGTATAGCAGTATGTAGAATTGTGATCCACATAAACATAGGAGGTAATCTGCTGAACTAACAGTTGATTGATGATGCTGTAAAAACAATTGATCAGGAGTGGCGTGAGTCAGACTATCTATTGTGGCCTGAGACATCTTCAGATGTCTGGTGATTAGGGTCTCTTTCTCTTCCTGTCCTTTCAACAGATCTTAGAGTCGATTTCTATTCTTCATGAAAACATGATTGCTTCTAAACGACATATAAATGAATCATCAATACACTTAAAATCACATTACACTACAGTAGTGTTACTCTATAGGGATGTATGTAGAACCATATAATTAGGAATTACAATTAGGATCTCTATGTGTAAAACCCACTCTCTCCATTCCTGCTGTTAGAAATGGATGTTCACAATGTTCACAATGGGAACACATTAAAGATGATTTTAACCTCACAGACATGATGTTTAAATAACATCTATGTGGTTTTATATTTTGTGTTTCAGGGAATATTATATCCCACACACTAGATTTACCACCAGTGGGGTGTGAAGAAAAACAGAAAGGCAGAAAAAGAAAAATGTGTGGAAATCTCCACTGTAAAAATACAGTGGGGCAAAAAAGTCTTTAGTCAGCCACCAATTGTGCAAGTTCTCCCACTTAAAAAGATGAGAGAGGCCTGTAATTGTCATCATAGGTATACTTCAACTATGACAGACAAAATGAGAGAAAGAAATCCAGAAAATCACATTGTAGGATTTTTTATGAATTTATTTGCAAATTATGGTGGAAAATAAGTATTTGGTCAATAACAAAAGTTTATCTCAATACTTTGTTAAATACCCTTTGTTGGCAATGACAGAAGTCAAACTTTTTCTGTAAGTCTTCACAAGGTTTTCACACACTGTTGCTGGTATTTTGGCCCATTCCTCCATGCAGATCTCCTCTAGAGCAGTGATGTTTTGGGGCTGTTGCTGGGATTTTCTATGGGGTTGAGATCTGGAGACTGGCTAGGCCACTCCAGGACCTTGAAATTCTTCTTACGAAGCCACTCCTTTGTTGCCCGGGCGGTGTGTTTGGGATCATTGTCATGCTGAAAGACACAGCCACGTTTAATCTTCAATGCCCTTGAATCTTCAATGCTGATGGAAGGAGGTTTTCACTCAAAATCTCACGATACATGGCCCATTCATTCTTTCCTTTACACGGATCAGTCGTCCTCATCCCTTTGCAGAAAAACAGCCCCAAAGCATGATGTTTCCACCCCCATGCTTCACAGTAGGTATGGTGTTCTTTGGATACAACTCAGCATTCTTTGCCCTCAAAACACGACAAGTTGAGTTTTTACCAAAAAGTTATATTTTGGTTTCATCTGACCATATGACATTCTCCCAATCTTCTTCTGGATCATCCAAATGCTCTCAAGCAAACTTCAGATGGGCCTGGAAATGTACTGGCTTAAGCAGGGGGACACGTCTGGCACTGCAGGATTTGAGTCCCTGGTGGCGTAGTGTGTTACTGATGGTAGGCTTTGTTACTTTGGTCCCAGCTCTCTGCAGGTCATTCGCTAGGTCCCCCCGTGTGGTTATGGGATTTTTGCTCACCGTTCTTGTGATCATTTTGACCCCATGGGGTGAGATCTTGCGTGGAGCCCCAGATTGAGGGAGATTATCAGTGGTCTTGTATGTCTTCCATTTCCTAATAATTGCTCCCACAGTTGATTTCTTCAAACCAAGCTGCTTACCTATTGCAGATTCAGTCTTCCCAGCCTGGTGCAGGTCTACAATTTTGTTTCTGGTGTCCTTTGACAGCTCTTTGTTCTTGGCCATAGTGGAGTTTGGAGTGTGACTGTTTGAAGTTGTGGACAGGTCCAATTTGCATACCGCCCCAACAGATTCACAGATGATGCAGTCTCTATTGCACTCCACACTGCCCTTTCCCACCTGGACAGAAGGAACACCTATGTGAGAATGCTAATCATTGACTACAGTTCAGCGTTCAACACCATTGTGCCATCAAAGCTCATCAATAAGCTAAGGACCCTGGGACTAAACGCCTCCCTCTGCAACTGGATCCTGGACATCCTGACGGGCCGCCCCCTGGTGGTAAGGGTAGGTAACAACACATCCGCCACGCTGACCCTCAATACAGGGACCCCTCAGGGGTGCGTGCTCAGCCCCATCCTGTACTCCCTGTTCACTCATGACTGCACGGCCAGGCACGACTCCAACACAATCATTTAATTTGCCGATGACACAACAGTGGTAGGCCTGATCACCGACAACAACGATACAGCCTATAGGGAGGAGGTCAGAGACCTGGCCATGTGGTGCCAGGACAACAACCTATCCCTCCACGTGATCAAGACAAAGGAGATGATTGTGGACTACAGGAAGAATAGGACCGAGCATGACCCTATTCTCATCGACCGGTTTGCAGAGGAGCAAGTTGAGAGCTTCAAGTTCCTTGGTGTCCCTATCACCAACAAACTAACACGCTCCAAGCACACCATGACAGTTGTAAAGCAGGCATGACAAAACCTATTCCCCCTCAGGAGACTGAAAAGATTTGGCATGGGTCCTTAGATCCTCAGAAGGTTCTAGAGCTGCACCATTGAGAGCTGACTGATTGCATCACTGTCTGGTATGGCAACTGCTCGGCCTCTGACCGCAAGGCACTACAGAGGGTAGTGCTAACGGCCCAGTACATCACTGGAGCCAAGCTTCCTGCCATCCAGGACCTCTAAACCAGGCAGTGTCAGAGGAAGGCCCTGAAAATTGTCAAAGACTCCAGCCACCCTAGTCATAGACCTATCTCTCTGCTACCACACGGCAAGCGGTACCGGTGCACCAAGTCTAGATACAAGAGGCTTCTAAACAGCTTCTACCCCCAAGAAATAAGACTCCTGAACATCTAGTCAAATGGCTACCCAGACTATTCACATTGCCCCCCCCCCCCTCTCCACACCACTGACACTCTCTGTTGTCATCTATGCATAGTCTCTTTAATGAACTCTACCTACTGTACATGTACATACTACATCAACTAACCGCTGCCCCCGCACATTGACTCTGTACTGGCACCCCCTTGTATATATTGTTATTTTATACTGCTCCTCTTTAATTACTTGTTACTTTTATCTCTTATTCTTATCTGTATTTTTTTAAACTGCACTGTCGGTTAGGCGCTCGTAAGTAAGCATTTCACTGTAAGGTCTACCTATTGTATTCGGCACGTGACTAATAACATTTGATTTGGATTTGATGTACTCTATACTGCTATTGTACTCTATACTCATTGTTTGATGTGCAGAGAGGAGATATGAGGAGGTAGCCTCTGTTGACCCAACTCTACAACCCAGCTGTGATGGATGAAGTAAAAGCACACATCAGTAATATCTGTATTGCATGAACTTTCCATACATACACAGTTCATGTCTGAGTATGAAATATGCCTTCATTTCCTCTACTATACAACACTGGAGCAGAGAACATAATGATTTGAAGGCTTCCAGTCCTCTGTTCCAAAGGTTCTGGTCTGATATATGGAAAAGGATTATCAAAGAGAGATTCCTCTGACTCCTGTACAGAGAGCCAAGAGCATGAATCAGAGATACCAGGAAGAGATCTGAACTCTGCTGTACTTAATGGAACAAGTGACAATTACTGAACCATAAAACCACATTTCAGACACTAATGTGTTGCTCTAATGTTCCGCTGGATTGATCACAGACTTGGCCCCAGAAAAAAGCTGGTCTTTCGGGGTTTTCTCTCCCAACCAGATGTTTTAAACCACTTTGCATCTTGGAAGAGGCCAGTTCATTTTGATAGTGGGAATACAAAAGAATTTGCTTCACTATTAGTCCCTTGGTTGCTGTCTTTCCCTAAAGGGTTACATAATAATCAGTGAACTGCAATTCATGTGAAATTGATGGGATATTTCAACATATTTTCAGTTACTTTTTTGGACGTTCTTTTCCATGAAAAACATTTTTTTTTTTTTTAAAGGACTACGCAATCATGTTTGGCCAACATTTTCCATAATCTATTTTAATTTGCATAAGCAAAGAAAGCTCTCATACCTAAACTAATGTCAGAGGATCTCTCAGGAGATAATGTATACTATAACCTGCTAAATTCAACAAAGTGAAGAAGCGATGAGCAACAATTTACTGAGGTGGATGCTGTTTCTCTGTCAGGTTTGTTTAGACATGAGACTATCCTCTCCAAACAAATGTGCTCTCTTGAGACAAAAAAACTCCTCAGCGTGTTTTTCTCTAAACAGAATGTAGTGTTTTCAGCATAAGTCACAGGCCCAGCTTGTGGCCAGCATAAACACTTTTTCCTGAAAGAGAGAGAGAGAGAGAGAGAGAGAGAGAGAGAGAGAGAGAGAGAGAGAAGAGGGGTGCAGCTAGGTCATGACTGCGATGTTAGATCCCCTTCCCCTTCCCTCCACTTGGTGCCTGGCTGGGTGTTTTGGGGGAAAAGTTGAAGACAAGGCCTTGCGTCCTTGTGCTATGTCCCGGGGAGTGGACAGCCTGTTTCCATTTAATGGTGAGTTATCTTGCCAGTGAACTTGCTGTCCTGAACTCCAGGCAAACGTGTTGTTTTTGCGTGTCTTTCAGACTGAATGGGTGTCTTGGCTCAAGCAGAGGATAAGAGGTTGGAGGCTAATAAATATTTGTTTTGTGTGTCCAGTTAGACAACACGCCAGAGATGTCAAGTACACCTTCAGTTGGAGAAGATGCCGAGGAGAAGAGAGCTAGACATCCTGTGAGAGAGAAACACATACAGGCTCAGGCTGACAGTGTGGAGTTTTAGCGTGTGACAAAGAGCAGGCCTTCTCTTCTGGGACTGTCTGGAGGTGGACCGCATCAAAGAGACAAACAGATTCTGAAGGTTTCATCTTCACACTCTCTCTGTTTAGAAGCCTTGTCGGACAGCCCACTCACATAATCATGTCTGTTGAATGCTCTCACTGGGCCTCTGGAGACACCACTGCCAAACTGGCTCACGGCTGAACTTCTTCACGCCAACGCTACGCTGTAGGTCTCTGTCAACAAATTATTGAGATAAGTGTGGCAAGGCAAGGGGGACTGGTAGAGATTTTGAGTTGCAGAGTTTCTACGTCTAAGATGAGGTTTCAATCACTGCTCGGCAAATTGCTATTACAGAGTATTTCATTGGACATATTTTCCAGAGACAGCATGTTTGATGCTTGTTGCCGATATGTGACAATATCTCAGCTTTTCCAAGCTGTACCAATGAACCACACATAATATTATGATACATGAACGTTGGCTGAGATTGCTTGAAAATAATTTCATGATATTCATTCTATAATCATTAAATGCTTGGTAGGTTTCATTAGCCGATATGAGCAAAGGGGAAACTCTGTAAGACTCTCTCCCAAAATGTTGCCAAGAGAAGGACTGGAAATCCCTCATGGTTTTCCACAGCCTTCTAATCGCTTAATTAAAACCATCTCTCGGACATCCTTCACATCTGCACACACACATGGTGAACAAGTTACTTTCTCTCTTGAAAAATAGTTCAAACAAGTGGTACTGGCACAAGGGTGTGTTCTGGTGCAAGTTTAAATCTTATGCTGACATAATATACTGAACAAAATTATAAATGCAACATGTAAAGGGTTGGTCGCATGTTTCATGAGAATACATTTTCCATTCGCACAGAAAGCTTATTTTTTACATCCCTGTTAGTGAGCATTTCTCCTTTGCCAAGATAATCAATCCACTTGAAAGTTGTGGCATATCAAGAAGTTGATTAAACAGCATGATCATTACACAGGTGCACCTTGTGCTGGGGACAATAAAAGGCCACTCTAAAGGGTGTAGTTTTGTCACACAACACAATGCCACATATGTCTCAAGTTTTGAGGGAGCATGCAATTGGCATGTTGACTGCAGGAATGTCCACCAGAGCTTTTGCCAGATAATTCAATCTTAATTGTTCTACCATAAGCAGCCTCCAACGTTGTTTTAGAGAATTTGCCAGAACGTCCAACCAGCCTTACAACCGCAGACCACATGTAACCACTCCTGACCAGGACCTCCACATCCGGCTTGTGTGTTGTGTTTATGTTTTTGTTCGGTATACAAGGGAGGCAACATCAATCATACTAAGTCTACTTGTTCACTCTACACTTTTGACCCTATTCATGTCATATTGTTGATGGTGTTCTCAGCAATTGTTTAGATTATTTTTGGGAAAAAACATGATGAACAGACACAACAGTAAGACATAACATGACCTTGACCTGGCCCCAACTACACCAAGTCTTATATACCTGTGTAACACTCTTCAGATACAAATGTTTATGTTAGTGTCTGATTTGCTCATGCAAGAGAATTCATTCAATTTATCATGCCTCCTCCGACATGCATCTGTGTTCCTTGATTCCTCAGGAATGCAGTGTGAAGGCTGTCTGGCATTTGGAGGAGTCTGATATTCATTATGGAGAAAAGGATGAAAGAGGAGAGGTACTTACAGGAATACAGGGATATTTGTCCATTATACAAAATCATTCACGAGCTTAGAGCTGCGAGAATGGTAAGAAAGCACAGACATGAAGGGAGAGCTAACTTCAGTCCAGAACTTCATTCCATGTCAGATTCCAATACTAGTGCTGACATGCATTGGTTAGTAGACTCAGCACGGGAGAGACCGTGTTCCCAGACCCTTTGACCTCAAGAACATAGTGTCTTCGTTACCTTATGAAGTACCATGTTGAGGAATCCCACTGAGCCGTTCCTTGGATGATTATCATCTTTAAGGAATGTTATACAATCGGTAAGAGAAAACCTCAACGACACAAGAGAGATGAATTATAGAGGGTTTTAGAACAGACTGGATTTTTGTTTTGTTTTCTCTTGTTTAAGTGACAGGTGTAATTATAAAGTATAGCTCAACATTAGTTGAGAATAATTAATTCCAAGCTATGTCTCTTTGTAGATTGCACATTTGACATCTTGTGAAATTCACCACTATACATTTTTTTCTCTGTTGATGTGGAACCAATGTTGTTAGTGTTTCTTTGTACCGTATGCCAGCCTCTCTCTGGTCATGGTACTCAACAATAGGTCCAGTTGGGAACCCAAGCAGTGCCCCAGGGGTCCTAAGATCTGTGATGTCCGGTCAAAGACACATGCGTTTCCTGTTTTTCCCTCACTCCTCTTGGTTGTTTGAAATTACAATGGAAAATCTTTGCTCTTCGGATTAGAAACAAATGTCTTCGTGAGGCTGAGGATCAAGGTAAGAAGGTCCCAAGGCACGAAGCGTGTCCTGAAACTGATTCATTTATCGAAACATTTGGATTATCAGTATAGACATATTAATCCCCCTGAACCTTGGTTTAACTGTTGCGTGCGAGAAAATGGGACCGAGGATGAGGAGATTATTCCTTCAAAATGGCTGTAATATTTAATACAAAAACAACTTGTTGAATAGCTAGATAGATCAAGTGTTCAATAATGTTGTATTATTACAATGTCTTAACTTTAATTTTAAAGCTAAATGTATAGTCTCTGGGTAAAGCCAGTCAGAGGAAAATAGCTCAATTTAGACTAGTTTGACCAGAGGTTTATTGAAGCAGTACTCTTTCTGCATCTACTGTCATTATTAGTCATTCCAATAATATTATAAGAAAGATTACACAAAAGCTAGGTAAGTCATCATACAAAAAGGGATCTAGTAAACAACTGTATACTCGTCTGAGATTTGGATTCTGATAACTCAGGAACATTTCATTGATGCAGATGTTCCCAAAATCAATCCAAGTATATATTTTTTAAACAACTCAATAACGATATAAAAAGACTTGATAAATAGGTCTATCTGGCAACTATCTCAGAGGATCTGCAGTCATAGCAGAGAGAGCTGAAAATACACCTGCAGCCAAGTCAAGAAACTAATAAATCACTGTGGATTAAAACATGTCTGGTATCAAATGTCTGATGACTTGCGTGTGAGAGAAGTCACCAGAGACCAGCTTATCCAATGACACCCATCATACAACCCCAGATCCAGCTGAGACCCAGCAAATCATTTTTGTCTTCTCTAGTGGACATCAGTTCTTGGTCCGTATCTCGAAGGCCATACAAGCCACTATATTAAGTCCTGTTGTCCCTTTGAGAGGACTCTGGAATTCTGGGCATTTAAATTATATCACATATGTGGGGGTGTGACCTTGACAACTGTATCTCGCTATGTCTGCAGTCAAAATGTTCACATTTTATGGACATTCTAAAAGAAGTGTGTAATTATTCATTATCATTTTTTGAGTTTGATACTCAAATTGTTTCTAGTAAGTGAATATCTCAGGAATAGTTAAATGAGTTGTCAGGACTCTGTAATAATTTTGTCACATTAAATAATAACTAAATAAGAGCTTATCAAGAAATGTCCTCTGTAGTAGACACCCTCATGCCGCAACTATGTATTTCACCTACTATAGCCATTGACTGTAATGTAGATTTTTTAAATATTTACTTCCTAATGACCACAACAGAAGACAATTTTGCATTTACAATAAAATATAAATAACAATCTTTCTTGGTAATATGTTTTTTTCCACCCCAAACACAGTTGTGTTGTGTAAATTAAATTTAAAAATCCCCCCTCTGTTTCACCTTTTCCTGTGATTGTCTCCACCCCCTCCAGGCGTCGCTTATTTTCCCCAGTGTATTTAGTGGACTAGTAGATTGCAAGTTCAAACCCCCGAGCTGACATGGTACAAATCTGTTGTTCTGCCCCTGAACAGGCAGTTAACCCACTGTTCCTAGGCCGTCATTGAAAATAAGAATTTGTTCTTAACTGACTTACCTGGTTAAATAAAGGTAAAAAAAAAATTTTTTAAAATCCCTGTGTTTCCTGTCTCTCTGTGGCAAATCATCTAAATCAATCAGCGTGTTTTTCCCGTACTCCTTTTGCTATTCTCTTTTTCTAGTCCTCCCGGTTTCTGCCTGTTTCTGGACTCTGTACCCGCCTGCCTGACCATTCTGCCTGCCTTGACCACAAGCCTGTCTGCCACTCTGTACCTCCTGGACTCTGATCTGGTTTTGACCTTTTGCCTGTCCACGACCATTCTCTTGCCTACCCCTCTGGATTATTATTGTAAGACTCCAACCATCTGCCTCCTGTGTCTGCATCTGGGTCTCGCCTTGTGTCTTGATACTCAGGAGGGTATAATAATTACATAGAAAGCTCTATTTCATCTAAACTCAGCAAAAAAAGAAATGTCCCTTTTTCAGGACCCTGTCTTTCAAAGATAATTCGTAAAAATCCAAATAGCTTCACAGATCTTCATTGTAAAGGGTTTAAACACTGTTTCCTTGCATGTTCAATGAACCATGAACAAATAATGAACATGCACCTGTGGAACGGTCGCTAAGACACTAACAGTTTACAGATGATAGGCAATTAAGGTCACAGTTATGAAAACTTAGGACACTAAAAATGCCTTTCTACTGACTCTGAAAAACACCAAAAGAAAGATGCCCAGGGTCCATGTGCATCTGCATGCATGTGCCTTAGGCATGCTGCAAGGAGGCATGAGGACTGCAGATGTGGCCAGGGCTATAAATTGCAATGTCCATACTGTGAGACATTTACATTACATTTAAGTCATTTAGCAGACGCTCTTATCCAGAGCGACTTACAAATTGGTGCGTTCACCTTATGACATCCAGTGGAACTGCCACTTTACAATAGTGCATCTAAATCTTTTAAGAGGGGGGGGGAGAAGGATTACTTTATCCTATCCTAGGTATTCCTTAAAGAGGTGGGGTTTCAGGTGTCTCCGGAAGGTGGTGATTGACTCCGCTGTCCTGGCGTCGTGAGGGAGTTTGTTCCACCATTGGGGGGCCAGAGCAGCGAACAGTTTTGACTGGGCTGAGCGGGAACTGTACTTCCTCAGTGGTAGGGAGGCGAGCAGGCCAGAGGTGGATGAACGCAGTGCCCTTGTTTGGGTGTAGGGCCTGATCAGAGCCTGGAGGTACTGAGGTGCCGTTCCCCTCACAGCTCCGTAGGCAAGCACCATGGTCTTGTAGCGGATGCGAGCTTCAACTGGAAGCCAGTGGAGAGAGCGGAGGAGCGGGGTGACGTGAGAGAACTTGGGAAGGTTGAACACCAGACGGGCTGCGGCGTTCTGGATGAGCTGTAGGGGTTTAATGGCACAGGCAGGGAGCCCAGCCAACAGCGAGTTGCAGTAATCCAGACGGGAGATGACAAGTGCCTGGATTAGGACCTGCGCCGCTTCCTGTGTGAGGCAGGGTTGTACTCTGCGGATGTTGTAGAGCATGAACCTACAGGAACGGGCCACCGCCTTGATGTTATTTGAGAACGACAGGGTGTTGTCCAGGATCACGCCAAGGTTCTTAGTGCTCTGGGAGGAGGACACAATGGAGTTGTCAACCGTGATGGCGAGATCATGGAACAGGCCGTCCTTCCCCGGGAGGAAGAGCAGCTCCGTCTTGCCGAGGTTCAGCTTGAGGTGATGATCCGTCATCCACACTGATATGTCTGCCAGACATGCAGAGATGCGATTCGCCACCTGGTCGTCAGAAGGGGGAAAGGAGAAGATTAATTGTGTGTCGTCTGCATAGCAATGATAGGAGAGACCATGTGAGGTTATGACAGAGCCAAGTGACTTGGTGTATAGCGAGAATAGGAGAGGGCCTAGAACAGAGCCCTGGGGGACACCAGTGGTGAGAGCACGTGGTGAGGAGACAGATTCTCGCCACGCCACCTGGTAGGAGCGACCTGTCAGGTAGGACGCAATCCAAGCGAGGGCCGCGCCGGAGATGCCCAACTCGGAGAGGGTGGAGAGGAGGATCTGATGGTTCACAGTATCGAAGGCAGCCGATAGGTCTAGAAGGATGAGAGCAGAGGAGAGAGAGTTAGCTTTAGCAGTGCGGAGCGCCTCCGTGATACAGAGAAGAGCAGTCTCAGTTGAATGACTAGTCTTGAAACCTGACTGATTTGGATCAAGAAGGTCATTCTGAGAGAGATAGCGGGAGAGCTGGCCAAGGACGGCACGTTCAAGAGTTTTGGAGAGAAAAGGAAGAAGGGATACTGGTCTGTAGTTGTTGACATCGGAGGGATCGAGTGTAGGTTTTTTCAGAAGGGGTGCAACTCTCGCTCTCTTGAAGACGGAAGGGACGTAGCCAGCGGTCAGGGATGAGTTGATGAGCGAGGTGAGGTAAGGGAGAAGGTCTCCGGAAATGGTCTGGAGAAGAGAGGAGGGGATAGGGTCAAGCGGGCAGGTTGTTGGGCGGCCGGCCGTCACAAGACGCGAGATTTCATCTGGAGAGAGAGGGGAGAAAGAGGTCAGAGCACAGGGTAGGGCAGTGTGAGCAGAACCAGCGGTGTCGTTTGACTTAGCAAACGAGGATCGGATGTCGTCGACCTTCTTTTCAAAATGGTTGACGAAGTCATCTGCAGAGAGGGAGGAGGGGGGGAGGGGGAGGAGGATTCAGGAGGGAGGAGAAGGTGGCAAAGAGCTTCCTAGGGTTAGAGGCAGATGCTTGGAATTTAGAGTGGTAGAAAGTGGCTTTAGCAGCAGAGACAGAAGAGGAAAATGTAGAGAGGAGGGAGTGAAAGGATGCCAGGTCCGCAGGGAGGCGAGTTTTCCTCCATTTCCGCCTAAGACAGCGCTACAAGGAGGCAGGACGGACAGCTGATCGTCGTCGCAGTGGAAGACCACGTGTAACAACACCTGCACATCCGAACATCACACCTGCGGGACAGGTACAGGATGGCAACAACAACTGCTTGAGTTACACCAGGAACGCACAATCCCTCCATCAGTGCTCAGACACTCCGCAATAGGGTGAGAGAGGCTGGACTGAGGGCTTGTAGGCCTGTTGTAAGGCAGGTCCTCACCAAACATCACCTGCAACAACATTGCCTATGGGCACAAACCCACCGTCGCTGGACCAGACAGGACTGGCAAAAAGTGCTCTTCACAGACAAGTCGCGGTGTTGTCTCACCAGGGGTGATGGTCGGATTCGCGCTTATCGTTGAAGGAATGAGCGTTACACTAAGGCCTGTACTCTGGAGCGGGATCAATTTGGAGGTGGAGGGTCCGTCATGGTCTTGGGCGGTGTGTCACAGCATCATCGGACTGAGCTTGTTGTCATTGCAGGCAATCTCAACACTGTGCGTTACAGGGAAGACATCCTCCTCCCTCATGTGGTACCCTTCCTGCAGGCTCATCCTGAAATGACCCCCAGCATGAAAATGCCACCAGCCATACTACTCATTCTGGGTGAGATTTCCTGCAAGACAGGAATGTCAGTGTTCTGCCATGGCCAGCGAAGAGCCCAGATTTCAATCCCATTGAGCACGTCTGGGACCTGCTGGTGTGACAGGTTAAAGGAAATATTCATAGCCTGTTATACATTAAAAAGTATTAGTAAATTCATAGTATGTGAGGATCTTAAAACATCTAAGGTTAAAAAGATGCATTCAGTATTAGTTGATAGAGATTGATAACATTCATATAATTGTGTTAAAGTTAAAATCTGTCAAAGGGTACGAATTGTGAGAGTAATGTGTAAACGTTATATTGATTACTTTATTTTGTAGTGCCTAAAAGTGTTAATCTGTGATCTACGAAATGCTCTTAATCTATGAGCCGGAGATCGATTGCTCTGGTCTCCACCCATATTCCTGGGGAAATTTGCGGTCTTTTCTCATTGAACTAAATGTTGACTTGAGAATACAACACCGTATCACTCTCGTGATTATTTCTCCCCTGTTTTCAGGGGCGTAACATTTTTGGAGGCTCCGCTGAGATTGCTGCTCAGATGTCCAGTTTCCACACCCTGGTCGCTGAATTCCGAGCCAGCTAAATCTCCACATAACAACTCAGGCAGGCTGCAGTGAGGAAAGTGTTGCTGTTCGAGGGAAGTTGGAAGTTAGTGGTTAAGTACGTGTCAACTGAGGCCATTGATCGACCATCAGAGACAGTAAGGACCATCTAATTCAGAGTCAACTCCTGCACAGTAAAAGTTCCTCCTGTTCTGTCAACATGACAAGCGCCTTGGAAGAACTACAGGAAGAGGTAGTAGGAGAATTACACACCCTGACTAAAGACAAATTACTAGAGATATGTGATTTCCTTGAAATATCAGGCGAACAGAGAAGAGATGTTAAAGACAAATCCCGCATAGCATTAATGACTCGCATTATGATGTTCCTTGAAAGAGAGGAAGTCACAGAGTTAGAAGATGGCGGCATGTCGGAATTGTTGCTACTTAGAGACGAAATGACAGAGATGATCAGTGGCAGAGATAACAAAACAGGGCAAGTTGACCATGATATTGAACCAGCTGGAACACATCACAGAATAGAGGAACTGAGAACTGTAACCCCACAACAAGGGGTGGGAACTGAGCAGATTACTGCAGCCAAAGCCAGTGATTCTCTGCGTCAGCCCCAACACCATGCCAATCTTCAGGGGAGCGTGCCGCTCTCACCCAATGCACAGCCCAGCTCATACTGGCGCAAAGAGTTTAAAATTTCTGGTCAGATAGGTGAACCGGGCCAGAAAGAAAAACTGATTTTTTCCAGCCTTGCCCATCAGATTGGAAATGGATTTAACAGAGGATATCCTGAGGTAGAAATAGTAGACGCAGTAGTCAGGGCTATTTCTCCAGGCTCACAGCTACGCAGCTACTTGGAAGGTAAACCCCAGCTAACTCTTCCCACACTTAGATGTATCCTGCGTTCCCACTTCCAAGAGAAGAGTGCAACAGAGCTTTACAAACAGCTAGCTTCAGAAGCACAGCATAGCAAGGAGACCCCTCAAAGCTTCCTGATGTGAGTTTTAGATTTGAGGCAAAAAGTACTGTTTGCATCCCAGGAGTCAGAATCAGGGCTTAAGTATGACCCTGCTCTAGTCCAGAGCATGTGTTTTCACACAGTCCTTACGGGTCTCCAGAGTGACAGTATCAGGATAGACATGCAGCCTCTCCTGCTAGAGAGCGAAACATCAGATGAGGTTTTGCTAGAGAAGCTTAACATTGCTTGTGCTAATGAGAGAGAAAGACGAAACAAAAAGCGGTTTAATGCCCCACAGCCTGCTACAACTGTAAGTGTAGTCCAGTTAGAGGATATGCCATCTGCAAAGTGTCCTGTGAAGGAAGCCAAAGCTACGATATCCGCAGAACTGTTAACAGAGTTAGCTGAACTTAAGACAGGTGTAGCTTCTCTAAAAGGTCTCAGTGCAGAGATTGCTCAGATTAAGGAGACATTACAGCAGCCTATGTTTCAGTCACAGCCTTGTGCCTATGCCCCACCCCCAGTTAGGAGGCCAGATAGGGACCCCCAGCCACCTGTTTCCCAGCAGCAGTATTACAGCAACTACAGTCGGTCCCAAGCACTTGACCCTGCACAGCATCAATATGCACCTAACCGGTATACCAACCACTCTGCTCAAGCTCCAAGGAGGTGTTTTGTCTGCCAGCAGGCCAGAACAGATGCACGCTGCACACACTGCTTCCGATGTGGGAGTGGAGAACATTTTCAAGCTGGATGTAAAATCCGGGGAGCCAGACCATCAAGGGAGGCCCCTTTAAACGGAAACGGGTTACCGCTGAGGGACGAGTGTTAACCGTAGCTACCAAAAAGTCCCAGAAATGTGCAAATTGTGCCAGAGAAGAGTCATTTGAGAACCTGAAACAATGTTCATCATGTAAAGAGACACTGTACTGTTCCAAAGTATGTCAAAACCAACATTGGACTAAACATAAGGAAAAATGCACTCACCTGAAAAGTGACTCTACCAGTGATTGGTTTTCCTGCACAGAGGAAAATGCCCACTCCTTACCATCCCTAGCTCAAGGTTGCCACCCCCGTAAGGTCACCTCGCTAGTCGGCAGACGGTGCCTTATTGAGTGTCACCTGAATCGCCACCACCTCCAAGCTCTATGGGACACAGGATCTCAGGTATCGGTCATTGATGAACGATGGAAAGAGGAATCTCTCCCAAACGCAAGGCTGAGAGATGTTTCAGAAATCCTGGACTCACCTGATGATCTAAGGTTGACTGCAGCAAATGGGACTGAAATGCCGTACCTGGGATGGATTGAAACAACTTTTCGGCTAGCCTCTGAAATTGACCAAACAAAGGAACTGATCATCCCAGTGCTGGTAATGAAAGGCTGTCACCTATCTCATCCCATCATAGGTTTCAATGTTATCGAGCACATCCTGACAATGACCGAAAAGACTAAACGATACAGTACAGTAAAAACAGCTTTCCCAAGCCTCAAAAGAAACAAGGTGAGGGCTTTTATACAGGCTGTT
The DNA here is from genome assembly GCF_034236695.1 of Oncorhynchus nerka. Taxonomy (NCBI): domain Eukaryota; kingdom Metazoa; phylum Chordata; class Actinopteri; order Salmoniformes; family Salmonidae; genus Oncorhynchus; species Oncorhynchus nerka. The sequence continues at coordinate 31,126,397 of NC_088416.1, forward strand.
AGCGCAGAACAGACAGATGAATACGCAGTGAAAACCAAGAAAGAGAAGGTTGCTGTACCAAAACACAGTAGCATTCAGATTGAGTGCCGTGTAGCTTCCCAGCCTTTCAAAGATGACATGACAATGCTTTTCCAGCCAGACCTGAACCCGCAGTGGCCAGACGACCTTGAGTTCTTTGACACACTAGTCAGAGTCAGTAAAGGTGTTTTTCCAGTTATCCTGCTTGATGTCTCTAACCCCACTGACCACGACATTGCCCTGCTAGGACGCACAATCATCGGTACAGTACAAACCATTATGACTGTGTTACCTGCCCAAGTCTTTGAAAAAACTGTCACCTCAGCCACAGTGAATCACACCAGCGTTCGAACCCCATGTACTGCTACTGAACAGTGGGATCCACCAGTAGTTTTAACTCACCTAACCGAAGAGCAGAGAGAGGTTGTTAGGCAAATGCTTAGAGAAGAGTGTCACTCCTTCTCCAGATCAGACAATGACATTGGCTGCATTGAACGATTGAAAATGACTATTTCTCTAAAGGACTCTGAACCAGTAAAGCGCACATACATGTCAGTGCCCAGGCCACTGTATCAGGAGATGAAGGGTTACATTTATGACCTCATAGTCCAGGGCTGGGTTAGGAAGTCAAACTCTTCATATTCTTCACCTGTCGTGTGTGTTCGTAAGAAGGACGGGACCCTCCGGTTGTGTATAGATTACAGAGACCTGAACAGAAAGACACATCCCGACCGCCAGCCCATCCCTCGGGTCCAAGACATCATGGACAGTTTAGGTGGTAATTCCTGGTTCTCCCTCTTAGATCAGGGGAAAGCGTATCACCAGGGGTTCATCTCTGAAGAAAGCAGACCACTGACAGCATTTGTGACACCATGGGGACTCTATGAGTGGATACGTATGCCATTCGGCCTCATGAACGCTCCTGCAGCTTTTCAGCGGTGTATGGAGGAGTGTTTGGAAGGGCTCCGGGATAACATCTGCATTCCTTATCTGGACGACACGCTAGTTTTCAGTAAAACATTCAACAGCCATGTGAATGATGTGCGAAAAGTTTTGCAGCGTCTCAGAGAGTATGGCATTAAACTCAAACCAAGTAAGTGTGATCTCTTTAAACCCCAGGTCCGTTATTTGGGCAGAATAGTGTCTGCAGAGGGCAGCCGAGTTGACCCAGCCGATTTTGAAGCAGTAAGAGCATTGAAAGAAATCAGACCAGAGACTGTGGGCCAGCTCAGAAAAATGCTTGGTTTACTCACTTACTACAGACAGTACATCAAAGACTTTTCTAGGAGTGCCAGCTGCCTGTATGACCTCCTGAAAGCAGATTCAGAGAAATTACCTGACCACCCACGGAAAACAAAAACAAAGAAAGTAAGTCATGTGGTGCCCTCAAACAAGCCAATCCTGTGGACTGGCCAGCATCAACAGGCACTTGAACAGCTGATTGAGTGTTTGCTTCACCCACCAGTTTTAGGTTTCCCTGATTTCACTCAGCCATTTGTTGTACACACTGATGCATCACACCAAGGCTTGGGAGCAGTTCTTTATCAAAAGCAAGAGGGGAAGCTTAGGGTCATTGCTTATGGCTCTCGAACCTTAACAGCAGCTGAAAAGAACTATCACTACCACTCGAGCAAGCTAGAATTTCTAGCTCTAAAATGGGCAATCACTGATAAGTTCCATGACTATTTGTACTATGCTCCGACCTTCACTGTATACAGCGATAACAACCCGCTCTGCTACATTCTGTCTACTGCAAAACTGAACGCAACCACTTCCAGGTGGGTTGCAGACTTGGCTGATTTCCACTTTAAATCAAAATCAAATCAAATCAAATCAAATGGCCACTTTACAATAAAGTACAGGCCAGGCAGAGAGAACGGTGATGCAGATGCTTTGTCAAGGATGCCACTGGATGTAGAGTCACTGATGAGAGAATGTTCTGAGGAGCTTCCACCAGACACCATCGCCGCCACGATACAAGCAGTTGAGTTACAGAAAGAGGCTGTTGTACCTTGGTCATTTTCAGCTGCATCTATGTCAGTATCAGCTGAAGGTGAGATAACCACTGCAACAACCAGCTCGATCCCAAAAGATGGGATAAGAGAAGCACAAGAATCTGATCCGGTCATCCGTCCTGTGCTCAATTTCAAACTGTCGGGTTCCAAACCGCCAGTTAAAGAGCAAAAGAAATTCAGTCCAAAGACAAAATGCCTATTCAGAGAATGGGACAAATTGACAATAGACAGTGATGGCATTTTGTACAGAATCACTACAGCCCGCAAGCAGTTAGTTCTACCAGAGCAGTACAAAGGTAAAGTGATGGAAGAGTTGCACAATAACATGGGACACCAAGGTACTGACCGCACTGTATCACTAGTACGTGACCGCTTCTTCTGGCCATATATGCAATCTGACATCGAGCACTATGTGACTAAAACTTGTAGCTGTGTCAAGCAGAAAAGGCCAGCCCATGCAACAAGAGCTCCTCTGACAAACATTGTGACAACACAGCCATTTGAACTGGTATGTATAGACTTCCTTCATCTCGACAGATGCAAAGGAGGATATGAGTACATCCTCGTGATTGTTGATCATTTTACACGTTTCACTCAAGCCTACGCCACCACATCAAAGTCAGGTAAAACTGCTGCAAATCTCATCTTCAATGATTTTGCCCTGAAGTTTGGGTTCCCGTCCCGCATCCACCATGACCAAGGGGGAGAATTTGAAAATCAGTTGTTCCATCAGTTAAAGAAACTCAGTGGCATGGCGGGGTCCAGGACAACACCCTATCACCCGATGGGAAACGGTCAAGCGGAACGCATGAACAGAACATTGTTGCAAATGTTAAAGACACTAACTGAGACACAAAAGTCAAATTGGAGTCTCTGAACAAACTGGTTTATGCCTATAACTGCACCCGTTGCGAAGTGACTGGCTATTCACCATTTTATCTTCTGTTTGGGAGATCACCCAGGCTTCCAGTTGATATGCTCTTTGGATTGTGCACAGAGGCAGGTTCCAGTAACCAGCGAGAATACGTGGAGAACTGGAAACGAGGGATGGAAGAAGCATACGCCATTGCAAATGAAAATGCTCAGAAAGCCGCTGAAAGAAGTAAGAAGTACTATGACACTAAAGTTAGGAGTTCAGTGCTACAGCCTGGCGAGCGAGTTCTGATTAAAAACCTGACACCAAGAGGAGGACCAGGAAAACTCCGTAACTATTGGGAAGATACAATTCACACAGTGGTGAGACAAATGGGTTCAGACCTGCCGATTTATGAATTGAGACCAGAAAAGGGTAGGGGACGCTCCAGGGTCCTGCACAGAAATCTGCTCATGTCCTGTGACTACTTACCTTTTGAGACACAACCAGAAATGACCAAAGTGGACAAAAGTCAGAAAACGAGGAGACACCAGCCTGCATCACAGACTCTAGATTCTGATGAAGACAGTGGGGATGAATATGACCTTCATCATGAGCCGCTACAGGTTCCCACATCTCCTACAGTACCTGAGGAAAGGAATGCTGAACCAGCGAGAGAGTGGGAACACAGGCCCCCAACAGTGAAACAGACAGTTGCAGTGCCAGTCCCTGATACGCTACCAGCACAGCCTCTTGTTGAAAAGCGGCTGGAGGAGACAACAACAGTTAAAGACCTGCCTGCTGAGGAGAGTAACTTGCCTGCTGAAAATTTGCCTGATGATCGTCCACCAAGTGCCTTTCCTTCATATACTGATGCTGCTGAACCTGAGGAACCAGCCTACCAGCTGCCACAAAGAGAGAGACACCCTCCAAGACGTATCACCTATGATCAGCTTGGCATCCCTTCCTGCTACAGTATACAGCCACTGCCACAGTTGTTCCCTGTCTACTCTGCACCAGGACTGGTTCCATGGCTGCCATCACTACAACAATGTTACTTTCAGCCACCTTACATGTATGGGCTTCAGCAAACATGAGGCTACAGAGTTGACATGTTTGACCATGGACTACTATCTGATTTCACAGACTGTCAAAAGAGACAATTTGCAGACTATGCATATAGATCATTTAACATTACATTACATTTAAGTCATTTAGCAGACGCTCTTATCCAGAGCGACATTTAAAATTGATGGACTGTTGATCAATAGTATGAGAAAATACTGCTGATGTTATATAGCTGGTAAACAGATATGGACTGTGAATATAACTTGTTAGTTATATTTGAACTGTGACCCTTGACCTCTGCTCAAGTACTACCTTACAGAAGAGGATTTTCTAGGTCCAGTGCATACGAACTGTTGAAGAAGACAATGTTGGTAATGTTGGGACAACATTTATTTTGTCGGGGAGAGTGTGACAGGTTAAAGGAAATATTCATAGCCTGTTATACATTAAAAAGTATTAGTAAATTCATAGTATGTGAGGATCTTAAAACATCTAAGGTTAAAAAGATGCATTCAGTATTAGTTGATAGAGATTGATAACATTCATATAATTGTGTTAAAGTTAAAATCTGTCAAAGGGTACGAATTGTGAGAGTAATGTGTAAACGTTATATTGATTACTTTATTTTGTAGTGCCTAAAAGTGTTAATCTGTGATCTACGAAATGCTCTTAATCTATGAGCCGGAGATCGATTGCTCTGGTCTCCACCCATATTCCTGGGGAAATTTGCGGTCTTTTCTCATTGAACTAAATGTTGACTTGAGAATACAACACCGTATCACTCTCGTGATTATTTCTCCCCTGTTTTCAGGGGCGTAACACTGGATCGGAGGGTGAGGGTTAGGGCCATTCTCCCCAGAAATATCAGGGAACTTGCAGGTGCCTTGGTGGAAGAGTGGAGTAACATCTCACAGCAAGTACTGGCAAATCTGGTGCAGTACATGAGGAAGAGATGCACTGCAGTACTTAATGCAGGAGGTGGCCAAGCCAGATACTGACTGTTACTTTTGATTTTGACCCCCCTTTGTTCTGGGACACATTATTCTATTTCTGTTAGTCACATGTCTGTGGAACTTGTTCAGTTTATGTCTGAGTTGTTGAATCTTGTTATGCTCATACAAATATTTACACGTTAAGTTTGCTGAAAATTAACACAGTTGACAGTGAGAGGACGTTTCTTTTTTTGCCGAGTTTACATGGTTAGCTTAAAGTGGGAATTATAGGCCATATTTAATGAATTGTGTACAGTTATAAAAACACTGCCTCTGACATGTGCAAACAGATAGCGACCTCAGACAATCTGCTGTGCATTCAGTTCACTGATAGGGTTAGCTATTTTAACAAGGGACAAAATAGAGTCACAAGCAGACCTCGTGTAGGTAGCAGGTAGCAGTCGAGTGCAATGGCATAGGCTAGGCCTTTATAGTTTCTGCTTCAAATGTACCTAGCAGATTGTCTTTTCTTATGTTCTGCCTTTCAAATAATTCACATCTCTTATCGGAGTTTGAGATGGTATCAGTTTTCTGCAGTTCCTCCATTCACAGTAAATAGGCTGTAACATCTCAGATGTCCTCAAACATAATAGGGCTATATTCACATGGCTTGGTTCAAGCATAGCTTTGTTCTGTCCAGTCAATGGGAAAGTACACATGAGGACAACCCAGCTTGCACACAACGTTCTGAGAACCATTTCTTAGAGCTTGGTGAGAGTGTGGCTGTCCAAAAGTTATTTTCCATACAACCTTGCCGGAGCTTTCGGGTAATGGTGCAGGATAGTTGCTTGACTTAGGAACAATCTCAGCACATTTAAGGAACTTGACAAAGAAAAAAATGTTATTTTCTTGGTATTTAATTACTTTAACAGAACATTTCCAAAAATGTTAAACATTTTATTTCAATTTTGGTAATGTTCCAGGAATGTTCTCCAACTGGTTTTACGTTGGGAATGTTCTCAATAGTTCAGAGAATGTAAAGAAACAACATTCTTCTGTGGGAATTTCAATTCTTTAGCATAACGTTTCCGAAAGGTTTTCTCATGGTTCTATTTAAAGTCATGTTCTCAAACTGTTCCGAGAATGTTAAGGAAACTTTCCATAAAAACTGAAAGAAAACTTTGCTAACATTCAGAGAATGTTCTAAGAATGTTATTTAAAAACATATACATTCCATTCTCTGCATCAACAAAACTCTATCTTGTCCTCTAACTTGTTAAATTAAATAAAAAATCTAATCAAATCAAATTTTATTGGTTACATACACATATTTAGCAAATGTTTTTGCGGGTGTAGCGAAATGCAATTGGCCACTAATTGGTCACACCTGATCTTAATGAGTGCTTGTTTCGTTTGAAATGGGGTCTGTTTAAATAGACAAAAATTAACAGCTTTTAATGCATAAAACAACATGACATGCTAGCTCCATGCTAGTGGCCCAGAGGACTAAGTCCATGGATAGAAAACAGAAGATTATAGGTTTGAATTTCACAGATGCTGTCTCACAACAAAAAATGTGTTTGAATGATTAATGTATAAGGAAATGAATTTCTGTATGTCCTATCTGTGCTTGGAATTCAGAAAAGTTCATCCATAATAAGATAGCAGTGTTATTGAAAAAAAAACTCCAAATAACGTATAATTTCCTTTCTCAGAGTGTTAATAAAACCTCTCAGGAAAACTTTTAATTTTACATTTAGCAGACACACTTATCCAAAGCGACTTACAGTAGTGAGAGCATACATTTTCAAGGAACCAGAGTAAAACATTCTCAGAACCTCCCTGCAACCTAAAGAAACGTTCCCGGAACAGGCAAAATTGTAACTTCTGTTCTCAGAAGATTTTAAAAAACGTTCCGGTTTACAGGTCAGGAAACCTATGGCTTCGTTCCCACAATCAATGTGAAACCAAAAACATACGTCCCCACAACTTCAAAGGAACCAAATGTGCTAGCTGGGAATGCTGCTTTCTGCACCAACACAGAATGCATTTGTCATTTTCTGGGAGATGCTCTATGAAACATGGAAACAGGAATTAATCTAAAAATAAGTCTGATCACATGGTCTTTTTACACATTTGGTATGATTAATAATTTATTTAGTTGTTTATGTAGTATCATGCCTACAAAACTGTTCTTTACTATGTGTCAACTCACAAATGACATCATGTAATATGTTTCTGTATGTTTCAACATTTACAAAATGTTATATAATTCTTTGTTTACAAAAATGCTGAATTTTTGATAAATACTATAGAAGACATATTTATGAGTAAGGTGTGGAGTCAAGTATAGAGTAATCTGTCTGACAGATACAGTGACTTCATGTAGTCTATGGGTGTCAGTCAGATTGATTGATCAGGTTGGTACTGCATCTCCAACAATTCAAAGCAAGGCCCCTGACCTTAGTCGCCATCTGTTTGTGCGGGTGGCTGGATAGCCCTGTTGTTTACCCATCCTGGATATGAAACGTATCCAGGAATGAATCTAAAATAAATCTGATCGCATTTAGCAAGTTGAAGTATTCATTGTGTTGTTTATGTATCATGTATACAAATGTTTTCTCTACTATGTGTCAACCGACTAATTTCATCCTGTAATATATTTATTCAAAAGTGAACATTTACAAAATGTTAGATAATTTCCTTGTTTACAAGAATGTTACAAGAATGTTTACAAATTGGTTGATTGGTCAGGTTGGTACTGCATCTCCCACAGTACAAAGGAAGGCCCCTGACCTTAGTGTCATCATCTGTTTGTGCGGGTGGCTGAGTCCTGTTGTTTACCCATCCTGTCTCCACAGAACGTAGAACAATATTCCTGGTTGTTGTTACACCACCTTGCTGTTTTGGCTGCTTCTTTGTTTGGTTGAACCCATTATATTCATTGCAGGGTTAGTGACCCTTTTATTTTCCTCTGAAACATCTCCAGTCCACATCCCATGGGTTCCATCTGTCAGGGTTTCACACTACATCTGGTGGAAAAACACATCCCTCAACACAGAAATTTGAAAGGAAAGTTGACACGAGTGTCACCAAAAAATGGGAGCCAAAGCAATATTTAATGTAAATAAAACCCAAGTATGTATAAAAATGCTTTCCATCCTTACTAAATGTTTAGTTTTTCATGACTAAATTCATCTTGACAAAATAATAAACTCTATGAAGATGTTATTATAATCACGGAAAACCATCTGCCAACAAACTATCTAAGATACTGGGAGGGAAACCAGAGGGTTGAGATTTAAGTACTTGTTCACACACCATAAAACATGGCCAATAGTAACCAACAATGGACAGTAGCTACAAGTTTGTGATGTCCACCACTTTCAGCACCACTTTCCATCTGTCACCACAGTAACCCCAGCAGTTGATATCAAATCAAATCAAACTTGATTTCTCACATGCGCCGAATACAACAAGTGTAGACTTGTTGTTACACAACAAGTGTAGACAACAAATGTTTACTTACAAGCCCTTAACCAACAGTGCAGTTCAAGAAGAGTTAAGGAAATATTTACCAAGAAAACTAGTTAAAAATCATAAAAAGTAACACAATAACATAACAATAACGAGGTTAAATACAGGGGGTACCGGTACCGAGTCAGTGTGCGGGGGCACAGGTTAGTTGAAGTAATTTGTACATGTGGGTAACGGTGAAGTGACTATGCAGATAATTATCAGCGAGTAGCAGCAGTGTACAAAACAAATGGGGGGGGGGGGGTCAATGTAATAGTCTAGTTGCCATTTGATTAATTGTTCAGCAGTCTTATGGCTTGGGGGTAGAAGCTGTTAAGGAGCCTTTTGGTCCTAGACTAGGCGCTCCGGTATCGCTTGCAGTGCAGTAGCAGAGAAAACAGTCTATGACTTGGGTGACTGGAGTCTGACAATTTTATGGGCTTTCCTCTGACACCGCCTAGTCTATAGGTCCTGGATGGCAGGAAGCACTACCCTTTGTAACGCCTTACGGTCAGATGCCGAGCAGTTGCCACACCAGGCGGTGATGCAACCGGTCAGGATGCTCTCGATTGTGTAGCTGTAGAACTTGGGGACCCATGGGGACCCATGCCAAATCTTTTCAGTCTCTTGAGAGGAAAAGGTTTTGTACTGCCCTCTTCACGACTGTCTTGGTGTGTTTGGACCATAACCTCTAGACGAGCTTCAATGGCATACAACTCTCCTTCCGTGGCCTCCAACTGCTCTTAAACGCAAGTAAAACTAAATGCCCGCACCCACCCGCCTGTCTAGCATCACTAATCTGGACTGTTCTGATTTAGAAAATGTGGACAACTACAAATACCTAGGTGACTGGTTAGACTGTAAACTCTCCTTCCAGACTTACATTAAGCATATCCAATCCAAAATTAAATCTAGAATCAGCTTCCTATTTCGCAACAAAGCATCCTTCACTCATGGTGCCAAACATACCCTCGTAAAACTGACTATGCTACCGATCCTTGACTTCGGCGATATCATTTACAAAATAGCCTCCAATGCTCTACTCAACAAATTGTATGCAGTCTATCACAGTGCCATCCGTTTTGTCACCAAAGCCCCATATACTACCCACCACTGCGACCTGTATGCTCTCGTTGGCTGGCCCTCACTTCATATTCAAACCCACTGGCTCCAGGTCATCTATAAGTCTCTGCTAGGTAAAGCCCTGCCTTATCTCAGCTCACTGGTCACCATAGAAGCACCTACCCGTAGCACGCGCTTCAGCAAGTATAATTCACTGGTCACCCCCAAAGCCAATTCCTCCTTTGACCGCCTTTCCTTCCAGTTCTCTGCTGCCAATGACTGGGACGAATTGCAAAAGTCACAGAAGCTGGAGACTCATATCTCCCTCACTAACTTTAAGCACCAGATCACTGCACCTGTACATAGCCAATCTCCAACTACCTCATCCCCATACTGTTACTGCTCCTTTGCATCCCAGTATCTCTACTTGCACATTCATGTGTAACTCTGTGTTGTTGTTTGTGTTGAACTGCTTTGCTTTATCCTAGCCAGGTCGCAGTTGTAAATGAGAACTACTTCTCAACTAGCCTATCTGGTTAAATAAAGATGAAATATATATATATATATATTTGGAATAGTTTGTTGGTGATGTGGACACCAAGGAACTTGAAACTCTGACCCGCTCCACTATGGCCCTGTTGATGTTAATGGGGGCCTGTTGAGGGAGAGGTTGTTGTCCTGGCACCACACTGAAAGTTCTCTGTCTCATCATTGTCGGTGATCAGACCACTGTTGTGTCGTCAGCAAACATAATGATGGTGTTGGAGTCGTGTTTGGCCATGCAGTTGTGGGTGCACAGGGAGTACAGGAGGGGACTAAGTACACACCACTGAGGGGCCCCAGTGTTGAGGATCAGCATGGCAGACATGTTGTTGCCTACCTTTACCACCTGTGGTGGCTCGTCAGGAAGTCCAGGATCCAGTTGCAGAGGGAGGTGTTTAGTCCCAGGGTCCTTAGCTTAGTGATGAGCTTCGTGGACACTATGGTGTTGAATGCTGAACTGTAGTCAATCAATGAACAGCATTCTCACATAGGTGTTCCTTTTGTCCAGGTGGGAAAGGGCAGTGTGTAGTGCGATTGAGATTGCGTCATATGTGGATCTGTTGGGGCGGTATGCGAATTGGAATGTGTCGAGGGTATCCGGGAGAATGGTATTGATGGGCACCATGACCAGCCTTTCAAAGCACTTCATGGCTACCAAAGTGAGTGCTATGGGGCGGTAATCATTTAGGCAGGTTACCTTCACTTCCTTGGTCACAAGGACAATGGTGGTCTGTTTGAAACATGTAGGTATTACAGACTCAGTCAGGGAGAGGTTGAAAATGTCAGTGAAGACACTTGCCAGTTGGTCCGCAAATGCTTTGAGTGTACGTCCTGGTAATCCATCTGGCCCCGCGACTTTGTAAATGTTGACCTGTTTAAAGGTCTTGCTCACATTGGCTACCGGGAGCATTATCACACAGTCATCCAGAACAGCTGGTTCTCTCATGCATGATCCAGTGTTGCTTGCCTCGAAGCGAGCATAAAAGGCATTTAGCTTGTCTGGTAGGCTCGTGTCACTGGGAAGCTTGCGTCTGGGTTTCCCTTTGTAGTCCGTTTTCAAGCCATGCCACATCCGACGAGCGTCAGAGCCGGTGTAGTAGGATTCAATCTTAATCCTGTATTGACGCTTTGCTTGTTTGATGGTTCGTCTGAGGGCATAGTGGAATTTCTTATAAGCGTCTGGATTAGTGTCCCGCTCATTGAAAGTGTCAGCTCTAGCCTTTAGCTCGATACGGATGTTGCCTGTAATCCATGGCTTCTGGTTGGGATATGTGCGTACGGTCACTGTGGGGACAATGTCTTCGATGCACTCCACTGAGGTGGTATACTCCTCAATGCCATTGGATAAATCCCAGAACATATTTCAGTCTGTGCTAGCAGAACAGTCCTGTAGCGTAGCACCCGCACCATCTGACCACTTCCATATCGAGCGAGTCATTGGTACTTCCTGCTTTAGTTTTTGTTTGTTAGCAGGAATCAGGAGGATAGAATTATGGTCAGATTTGCCAAATGGAAGGCGGTGGAGGTCTTTGTATGCATCTCTGTGTGTGGAGAAAAGGTGGACTAGAGTTGTTTTCCCTCTGGTTGCACATGTGACATGCTGGTAAAAATGTTGTAAAACTGATTTAAGTTTGCATGCATTAAAGTTCCCAGCCACTAGGAGCGCCGCTTCTGGATGGGCATTTTCTTGTTTGCTTATGGACTTATAGAGTTGCTTGAGTGCGGTCTTAGTGCCAGCATTGGTCTGTGGTAAATAGAGGGCAACGAATAATATAGATGAGAACTCGCTTGGTAGATATTGTGGTCTACAGCTTATCATAAGGTACTCTACCTCAGGCAAGCAATACCTCGAGACTTCTTTAATATTAGACATCGCACACCAGCTGTTATTGACAAAAAGACACCCCCCCCAGCCCTCGTCTTACCAGACGGAGCATCTCTGTTCTGCCGGTGCATTGAAAATCCCGGGCAGGTCTATATTATCTGTCATCGTTCAGCCATGACTCAGTGAAACATAAGATATTACAGTTCTTAATGTCCCGTTGATAGGATAATCGTAATTGTAGGTCATCAATTAAACTTTCCAATGATTGCATGTTAGCAATTAAAACGGAAGGCGGTGGGAGTTGACTCGCCCGCCTACGGATTCTCAGAAGGAAGCCCGATCTGCGTCCTCTTTTCCTCTGTCTTTTCTTCACGCAAATGACTGGGATTTGGGCCTGTTCCTTGGAAAGCAATAGTCGTCGGACTCGTTAAACTTCTTCAGGATTTGTGGGTCCCCTGCGGGACGGTTGAGCTAACATAGGCTAATGCGATTAGCATGAGATTGTAAGTAACAAGAACATTTCCCCAGGACATAGACATATCTGATATTGGCAGAAAGCTTAAATTCTTGTTAATCTAACTGCACTACAGTAGCTACTATGTTATTGTTTGAGGAGAGTGTACAGTTTTGAACATGAAAAGTTTTAATAAACAAATTAGGCACATTTGGGCAGTCTTGATACAACATTTTGAACAGAAATGCAATGGTTCATTGGATCAGTATAAAACTTTGCACATACACTGCTGCCATCTAGTGGCTAAAATATAAATTGCACCTGGGCTGGAATAATACATTATGGCCTTTCTCTTGCATTTCAAAGATGATGGTACAAAAAAGGGGCCGATCCATTAGAGGTTAAAGGAAAAAGCTTCTTCCAGTTCGTGGTGAGTAATTGCTGTTATGATGTCCAGAAGTTATTTTCGGTCATACGAAATGGTAGCATTATGTACAAAATAAGTTACAAACAACACAAAAAAAACGAATAATTGGTCAGGAGCATGTAAAATGTCAGCCATCCTCTTCGGGGCCATCTTGTCTCGCTAGACATCTACTTGTCTCGATAGACATAGACATCTACTGTGTGATACAAAGTTATTCACCATATGAGGATCTACCTCTGCTAGGATTCCAGAAGGAGAAGTCAGAAACCAATAAAACCTACAGCAGGATGTCAAACTTGTTCCATGATGTCACGTTCTGACCATAGTTCTTTTGTGTTTTCTTTGTTTTAGTGTTGGTCAGGACGTGAGCTGAGTGGGCATTCTATGTTTTGTGTTTCTATGTTGGGTTTGTTGTTTGGCCTGATATGGTTCTCAATCAGAGGCAGGTGTTTGTCATTGTCAGCAGCAGCAGCAGCAGGAGAGGCAGCACTATTTAGAGAAATGGACTTGGGAGGAGATCCTAGACGGGAAAGGACCCTGGGCACAGCCAGGAGATTATCGCCGCCCTAAAGAAGAGCTGGAGGCAGCGAGGGTGGAGAGGCGCTGGTATGAGGAGGCAGCACGGCGGCGTGGATGGAAGCCCGAGAGACAGCCCCAAAAATGTCTTGGGGGTGGGACAAGGAGAGTGTGGCAGAGTTAGGAGTCCTGAGCCAACTCCCCCTGTTTACCGTGAGGAGCCAAGGATGGAATCAGAGCAGTTGGTGAAGTTGAGGTGTGCGTCTGAGAGTGTGGAGGAGTTATTGGACAAATTGGAGGAGAGTGAAGAGAGAGAGCTGTCGGTTTGGCGCAGTATGCACGGCACTCGTCCTGAGGTGCGTTCTAGCCGTCTGGTAACGACTGTGCCAGCGTCACGCACCAGGCCTCCTGTGCAACTCCCTAGCCCTGCACGTCCTGTGCCAGCTCAGCGCTACAGTGCTCCTAGCTGTGCTAACCGTGGCGGGCGTTGTACTGGTCAGGCACCGTGTTATGCGGTGGAATGCACGGTGTCCCCAGTACGCGTGCTTAGCCTGGTGCGCTACATCCCAGCTCCCCACATCTGCCGGGCTAGGGTGAAGATCCAGCCATGGCGGATGGTGCCAGCCCTGCTCTTAAGATCTCCAGTACGCCTTCACGGTCCAGTCCATCCAGTGCCACCTCCACGCACCAGCCCTCCAGTGGCAGCCCCCCGCACCAGGCTGTCTCTCCGTCCTTTGTCTACAGGTGCTCCCGCCTGCCCAGAGCTGCTAGAGTCTCCCGCCTGTCCAGAGCTGCTAGAGTCTCCCGCCTGTCCAGAGCCACCAGTCTGCAAGGAGCTGCCAGAGCCGCCAGTCTGCAAGGAGCCGCCAGAGCCGCCAGTCTGCAAGGAGCCGCCAGAGCCTCCAGTCTGCCAGGATCCGCCAGAGCCGCCAGTCTGCCAGGAGCCGCCAGAGCCGCCAGTCTGCCAGGATCTGCCAGAGCCGCCAGTCTGCCAGGTTCCGCCGGAGCCTACAGTCAGCCAAGATCCGCCAGAGCCGCCATTCAGCCAGGATCTGCCAGAGCCGCCATTCAGCAAGGATCTGCCAGAGCCGTCAGTCAGCCAGAAGCTGCCAGAGCCGTCAACCAGCCTGAGCTACCCCTCGGTCCTGAACTACCCTTCAGTCCTGAGCTACCCCTCGGTCCTGAGCTACCCCTCGGTACTGAGCTAAACCCTCAGACCTGAGCTACCCCTCAGTCCTGAGCTGCCCCTCAGTCCTGAGCTACCCCTCAGTCCGGAGCTGCCCCTCAGTCCGGAGGAGTTTGTTTAGTCCAGTTGGGCCCTTTAGTAGGGTTGCCAGTCCAAGGTTGGTGGCGAGGGTCGCCATTCCTAGGAAGACACTAAAGTGGACAAAGACTATGGTGGAGTGGGGTTCTTGTTTTGTGTTTCTATGTTGGGTTTGTTGTTTGGCCTGATATGGTTCTCAATCAGAGGCAGGTGTTTGTCATTGTCTCTGATTGGGAACCATATTTAGGTAGCCTGTTTTGTGTTGGGTTTTGTGGGTAGTTGTCTTCTGTCTTTGTGTCTATGCACCAGATAGGACTGTTTCGTTTTTTTTTCATATTTGTTATTTTGTATTTTGTAGTGTTCACGTTTATTGTCCTTATTGAACATGTTGAACACTAACCACGCTGCATTTTGGTTCTCCTCTCCTTCAACGGAAGAAAACCGTTACACATGAGGGGGCCGAGTGTCTGCTTGTCACACCCTGATCTGTCTCACCTGTCTTTGTGCTTGTCTCCATCTCCCATCTTCCCCCATTATCCCCTGTGTATTTATACATTACATTACATTACATTTAAGTCATTTAGCAGACGCTCTTATCCAGAGCGACTTACAAATTGGTGCTTTCACCTTATGACATCCAGTGGAACAGCCACTTTACAATAGTGCATCTAGGTCTTTTAAGGGGGGAGGGGGGGGTGAGAAGGATTACTTTATCCTATCCTAGGTATTCCTTAAAGAGGTGGGGTTTCAGGTGTCTCCGGAAGGTGGTGATTGACTCCGCTGTCCTGGCGTCGTGAGGGAGTTTGTTCCACCATTGGGGGGCCAGAGCAGCGAACAGTTTTGACTGGGCTGAGCGGGAACTGTACTTCCTCAGTGGTAGGGAGGCGAGCAGGCCAGAGGTGGATGAACGCAGTGCCCTTGTTTGGGTGTAGGGCCTGATCAGAGCCTGGAGGTACTGAGGTGCCGTTCCCCTCACAGCTCCGTAGGCAAGCACCATGGTCTTGTAGCAGATGCGAGCTTCAACTGGAAGCCAGTGGAGAGAGCGGAGGAGCGGGGTGACGTGAGAGAACTTGGGAAGGTTGAACACCAGACGGGCTGCGGCGTTCATTTCTTTTTGTCTGTTGCCAGTTTGTCTTGTCCCGTCAAGTCCTACCAGCGTGTTCCCGTGTTTCCTATGCTCTAAGTCTTTGTTTTCCCTAGTCTTCCCAGTTCTGACCTTTCTGCCTGTCCTGATCCTGCTTGCCGTCCTGTACCTGCCTGACAATGATTTGGATTACGACTCTTTGCCTGCCTTGACCTACCGATTGCCTGCCTTCCTGTACCTGCCTGACTCTGATTTGGATCACAACTCTTTGCCTGCCTTGACTTACCTTTTGCCTGTCTCTTGTACTATAATAAACTCTGACACTCGTACTATCTGCCTCCTGTGTCTGCATCTGGGTCTTAGCCTGAGCCGTGATAGTACGAACTGGCCATGACTGACCCAACAGATTCGGACCAGCTCCGCAACGCTGTCTCCTCCCAAGGAGCCACCATTGGAAGACACAATGAGTTACTTCAAAACCTTTTGGAGGACCAAAAGCTGCACCCCTGCACTTTTCTCTTCCATCGTCTTACCCTTGCTGAGAGGAACTATGATGTGGGAAATTGAGAACTCCTTGCAGTCAAGATGGCGTTGGAGGAGTGGAGGCACTGGTTGGAGGGGGCGGAACAGCCATTCTTATTGTGGACTGACTATAAGAACCTGGAATATCTCAGCACCACCAAGCGCCTGAACTCTAGGCAGTGTCACGTTCTGACCTGAGTTCCTTTGTTTTGTCTTTGTTTTAGTATGGTCAGGGTGTGAGTTGGGGTGGGCAGTCTATGTTCCTTTTTCTATAATTTGGGATTCCTGTGTTTGGCCTGTTATGGTTCTCAATCAGAGGCAGCTGTCAATCGTTGTCCCTGATTGAGAACCATACTTAGGTAGCCTGGTTTCACTTTTGAGTTGTGAGTGATTATTTTCCGCGTCAATGTTTGTTCCACACGGAACTGTTTCGGTTAAGTTATTTCACGTTGTCGTTTATTGTTTTGTTCAGTGTTCATTATTCTTATTAAAACAATATGGACACTTACCACACTGCGCATTGGTCCCCCGATCCTTCCTACTACTCCTCCTCGTCAATCCCTTTTCCGATTGTTTGGGGCATCCGGAAAAAGGCTTGTCTGGAGAAGACAAGGTGAGCGCTACCATCAGTCCTGTGTCATGCAAACAGTAAAGCATCCTGAGACCATTCATGTGTGGGGTTGCTTCTCAGCCAAGGTAGTGGGCTCACTCACAATTTTGCCTAAGAACACAGCCATGAATAAAGAATGGTACCAACACATCCTCCGAGAGCAATTTCTCCCAACCATCCAGGTACAGTTTGGTGACGAACAATGCCTTTTCCAGCATGATGGAGCAACTTGCCATAAGGCAAAAGTGATAACTAAGTGGCTCGGGGAACAAAACATCAATATTTTGGGTCCATGGCCAGGAAACTCCCCAGACCATAATCCCATTGAGAACTTGTGGTCAATCCTCAAGAAACGGGTGCAAACAAAACCCCACAAATTCTGACAAACCACAAGCACTGATTATGCAAGAATGGGCTGCCATCAGTGTGGCCCAGAAGTTAATTGACAGCATGCCAGGGCGGATTTCAGAGGTGTTGAAAAAGAAGGGTCAACACTGCAAATATTGACTTCATGTAATTGTCAATATAAGCCTTTGACATTTATGAAATGCTTGTAATTATACTTCAGTATGCCATAGTAACATCTGACAAAAATATCTAAAGACACTGAAGCAGCAAACTTTGTGGAAATTAATATTTGTGTCATTCTCAAAACTTTTGGCCACGACTGTACTATCCACCTCCTGTGTCTGCATCTGGGTCTTACCCTGAGCCGTGATACTGCTGGTTTTTGGTTTCTACTTTTAATGTGTCCAATTAAGATGGATTTGCAGTCAAAGCCAATTTAAGTGCTTTCAACAATTGTACAGTCATTCTATTGTAACTCATTATTCATCTCATTGATTAGGTAGCTACATTAGCTTATTGACTTGAATACATTGGGTCACAATGTAGGTTAATAGGAATTGATCTAGGAAGTGGCTCCCTGGGTTTCAGGAAGCAAGAATTAGTTCACTAATGTTTTGTTGTCTTTTAAATAGTTAATTCCACATAATTCCCCCCCACCCCCTTGATTGATTATGACAGTTGTGCAGAATCTCAGCATTATAAATTGGGGTAGTCAAGCCTGATAAATGTTTTTTTAATTTTTTAATTTCACCTTTATTTAACCAGGTAGGCTAGTTGAGAACAAGTTCTCATTTGCAACTGCGACCTGGCCAAGATAAAGCATAGCAGTGTGAACAGACAACACAGAGTTACACATGGAATAAACAATTAACAAGTCAATAATACAGTAGAAAAAAAATGGGCAGTCTATATACAATGTGTGCAAAAGGCATGAGGAGGTAGGAGAATAATACAATTTTGCAGATTAACACTGGGGTGATAAATGATCAGATGGTCATGTACAGGTAGAGATATTGGTGTGCAAAAGAGCAGAAAAGTAAATAAATAAATAAATAAAAAACAGTATAAAAACAGTATGGGAATGAGGTAGGTGAAAATGGGTGGGCTATTTACCAATAGACTATGTACAGCTGCAGCGATCGGTTAGCTGCTCGGATAGCTGATGTTTGAAGTTGGTGAGGGAGATAAAAGTCTCAACTTCAGCGATTTTTGCAGTTCGTTCCAGTCACAGGCAGCAGAGTACTGGAACGAAAGGCGGCCAAATGAGGTGTTGGCTTTAGGGATGATCCGTGAGATACACCTGCTGGAGCGTGTGCTACGGATGGGTGTTGCCATCGTGACCAGTGAACTGAGATAAGGCGGAGCTTTACCTAGCATGGACTTGTAGATGACCTGGAGCCAGTGGGTCTGGCGACGAATATGTAGCGAGGGCCAGCCGACTAGAGCATACAAGTCGCAGTGGTGGGTGGTATAAGGTGCTTTGGTGACAAAACGGATGGCACTATGATAGACTGCATCCAGTTTGCTGAGTAGAGTGTTGGAAGCCATTTTGTAGATGACATCGCCGAAATCGAGGATCGGTAGGATAGTCAGTTTTACTAGGGTAAGCTTGGCGGCGTGAGTGAAGGAGGCTTTGTTGCGGAATAGAAAGCCGACTCTTGATTTGATTTTCGATTGGAGATGTTTGATGTGAGTCTAGAAGGAGAGTTTGCAGTCTAGCCAGACACCTAGGTACTTATAGATGTCCACATATTCAAGGTCGGAACCATCCAGGGTGGTGATGCTAGTCGGGCATGCGGGTGCAGGCAGCGATCGGTTGAAAAGCATGCATTTGGTTTTACTCGCGTTTAAGAGCAGTTGGAGGCCACGGAAGGAGTGCTGTATGGCATTGAAGCTCGTTTGGAGGTTAGATAGCACAGTGTCCAATGACGGGCCGAAAGTATATAGAATGGTGTCGTCTGCGTAGAGGTGGATCAGGGAATCGCCCGCAGCAAGAGCAACATCATTGATATATACAGAGAAAAGAGTCGGCCCGAGAATTGAACTCTGTGGCACCCCATAGAGACTGCCAGAGGACCGGACAGCATGCCCTCCGATTTGACACACTGAACTCTGTCTGCAAAGTAATTGGTGAACCAGGCAAGGCAGTCATCCGAGAAACCGAGGCTATTGAGTCTGCCGATAAGAATATGGTGATTGACAGAGTCGAAAGCCTTGGCGAGGTCGATGAAGACGGCTGCACAGTACTGTCTTTTATCGATGGCGGTAATGATATCGTTTAGTACCTTGAGCGTGGCTGAGGTGCACCCGTGACCGGCTCGGAAACCAGATTGCACAGCGGAGAAGGTACGGTGGGATTCGAGATGGTCAGTGACCTGTTTGTTGACTTGGCTTTCGAAGACCTTAGATAGGCAGGGCAGGATGGATATAGGTCTATAGCAGTTTGGGTCCAGGGTGTCTCCCCCTTTGAAGAGGGGATGACTGCGGCAGCTTTCCAATCCTTGGGGATCTCAGACGATATGAAAGAGAGGTTGAACAGGCTGGTAATAGGGGTTGCGACAATGGCGGCAGATAGTTTCAGAAATAGAGGGTCCAGATTGTCAAGCCCAGCTGATTTGTACGGGTCTAGGTTTTGCAGCTCTTTCAGAACATCTGCTATCTGGATTTGGGTAAAGGAGAACCTGGAGAGGCTTGGGCGAGGAGCTGCGGGGGCGGAGCTGTTGGCCGAGGTTGGAGTAGCCAGGCGGAAGGCATGGCCAGCCGTTGAGAAGTGCTTATTGAAGCTTTCGATAATCGTGGATTTATCAGTGGAGACCGTGTTACCTAGCCTCAGTGCAGTGGGCAGCTGGGAGGAGGTGCTCTTGTTCTCCATGGACTTCACAGTGTCCCAGAACTTTTTGGAGTTGGAGCTACAGGATGCAAACTTCTGCCTGAAGAAGCTGGCCTTAGCTTTCCTGACTGACTGCGTGTATTGGTTCCTGACTTCCCTGAACAGTTGCATATCACGGGGGCTATTCGATGCTATTGCAGTCCGCCACAGGATGTTTTTGTGCTGGTCGAGGGCAGTCAGGTCTGGAGTGAACCAAGGGCTGTATCTGTTCTTGGTTCTGCATTTTTTGAACGGAGCATGCTTATCTAAAATGGTGAGGAAGTTACTTTTAAAGAATGACCAGGCATCCTCAACTGACGGGATGAGGTCAATGTCCTTCCAGGATACCCGGGCCAGGTCGATTAGAAAGGCCTGCACACAGAAGTGTTTTAGGGAGCGTTTGACAATGTGTCCCAAATCATACATAACATTTTCTTTCTTGACCTATTTTATAATTGTTTCTGTATTGGATGTTTTTTCTGTGCTGTTCTGTTGATCTTGTATTGTAAAAGCAACTTCTTGATATTCAACATATAGAGAGCCTCTCCAGGATGACTATGGAGTACAGAACCTGTCTTCTAGCTCCTCCTGCTGGCCCAATACATGTTAGTAAAGTGTTATCCAACATTCATTCCCTTTAAAGCATTTTTGTAGGACAGACATTGAATTAACATGATAAAGCATTTAAGAAGACTCAATTCAAAAGTGGCTGAGTTTGAAATCACATTTAATGTTTGTTCAGGAGCTGATTCACATGAACCTCAACCCTTTGTGTACAGTACAATTCTTCAATATTTTTTATTATCATCATCAGATCATGGTCTTAGCTCTCCACACACTCATTCACACACACACCAACCCTCTGCAGCCAGTCATACCAGCTGAGGGGTACACACAGGCAATCTTAAAGGGGACTTAGTTGTAACACCAGCGGAAACTCATCTTACACAGTAACACAGTCACAAACCTGCCAGAGGCTAACCCTATCACGGTGTGAACACTCACTGGTGGAGGAAAATCTGAACGTGCAAAAGTGGTCCCCTTTAAAGACTGAAGTATTTAGAGTCCTCTGATCTTAGGACACAACAATCACTCATTTTCTCCTGTCTTCAGTCACTCCCCATCCCCACTATCCCATTCTCATGAGCACCAATAAAATAAAAAATACTCATCAAGGTTTCACCTCCTGGACTGCAAATACACAAATGCACAGAGCAATAAAAAGACATGTCATAGAAGGTTGAAACTAAATCACGATAAAAGGAATCAAGATCCATTTGTTTTGTAACTAGCTGTTAATAGAACTGTTAATAGCTCTAATAGCATCAACAGTTTCATAAGTACATGTAGTTATATATACGTATCTATATTCCATAAAAGGTATGGGGGATTGTTAGGGTCAAACAGTCATGTTTTCAACATAGTTTAATGCTTGAACAAACTTGAAAAGTTAATTTCTGTATGGACTCTTCAGTTATTGCTTTACTTTGCAGGAAATATAAACACTTACCTGAAGCAATGTGAAGACACGCTGGAGCGACAGCGTCGCCCCAGTTTAGAAGCTGTTCCACCAGAGGCCATACGTAATGCGTCTGGATTTAAGGGCACCAATACTTCACAGAGCTCTGACAGATAGCAACCTCTGTGGGCGTCCGTGTACTGGGTGCAATAATGCAGTAGTGTAACAGTTCCATGAAGCCAAGGCCGCTTATGTATGTCACTGCAACAGTCAGTCAACTCTGTGGTTCACATACTGGGAGACACTGGATCCAGATGTACACCGATACATGTCCCACGTCCAATGAGGAGCCTTGGTTGCTCCGTAGCTGTGCAGAGCTCCTCCCTATGAACAGGTCCCATGTAAACAGCTTACAGAGGTGAGACCAGGGAGTAAACACACTCTTTGGCACATCCTTAGGAGAATGGCAGATGCAGTCAAGTCCTGATCAGACTGAAAAATAGACCAGATCCCATGATTAGCTAGATTTGTAGCTACGGAGAGGTCCTGTGTGTTAGCTACTGTTGACCTCTGTCTAGCATTTAAAAGTCATTGAAAGACATACACATGCACCTCTTGTGCAAAAATACACACACACAAACTAACAAACACACATAGCTTATGCACTTAGATAAAAGTGTCACTGGCCTAATTTCAAACATTCCAATGTTCTAATTGAGCCTAAAAAACAACCTAGTTCACCACATTCAAATGTGTAATAAATAACAACCAAGGTTTTGGGTTTCATTGACAAGGCAAAAAAGAAATGGCAACATTTGTATGTGTGTCCGCATTGAAACTTGAAATAGCGACCGTCAATACTTCTATGGACCCTTTCATCGAAAGAATAGAGGAGTTTCATCAAGAGCTTAAATGCAGTTAGCTAAACAGTGTTGGGGACATTAAACTATGGAATAACATAATGACCAGCCTAATTTAATATGGCACAGTCATCTAAAATAATAAGTGCATTAAAGGGGATAGTTCACCCAAATGACACATTGGTTTCCTTACCCTGTAAACAGTCTATAGATAAGGTATGACAGCAATCCTGGTTTAGTTTCCCTGGCACTGTTTTCAAATGATAACGTTTTAGCATTTGTGGCACAAATCCCATGGGACCGATATCAGCATTTATATATAAGTGACTTTGTTGTGCTTTTAGACATTTTCCGAATGATTTGGACATGATGTTAGAAAAATGATAATATCATATAGCCATTACTTAAATTGGATTTGTGCCACAAAATTTGGAAAGGGTGCCAATGAAACTAAACCACAGCATGGATTGCTGTGATACCTTGTCCATAGACTGCTTACAGGGTCAGGAAACCAATATGTAATTTGGGTGAACTATCCCTTTAACTACATTCAGAAAACATTAAGTTACTGTGTGACTGCACCTGTCAGCCTAACACTAAGGTGAATGGGACGTCCCTTCAAGGTGCTGCTTCCTCTACAGGGTCCTACCTTTTCTCTGAAAGGGGCCTTTTCCTCATCATCACTGCCCTAATCAATGGGGCATTTAGTTAAGTGCTAGGTGACATTGTCTACGTTAAAATTGTCTTATCAAAATAACGTGTAAATGGGCTTTTTTAAGTCTGTACCATAGACTAAGCATGAATACAAAAACATGATTTAAACTCCTTTTAAAATGTTGCTGAGGGAAGTAAAGCAGGAGCCATGAGTGTGCTCCTCTTAAGTGCTTCAAATATAAATGGGCGGAGCCTATCAGGTCTTTGTAAAGCACTGTTTAGAGCAGGGAGATAGGTCAAAGTTCAATATGGTTTTAAGTTAACCTCTCGGTTAACCACTGAGCGGCAGGAAGTGTAACTGTCCACGTTACAAACTGAACATTCAGCTCAAACAAGTCCAAACAAAGAAGAAACAGCAGACCCCGAAGCCCTAGACAGTTGCAATCACCCACTCTGGTCAGGAGAGCTTGGGTTCCCATGGCAATGGGGCTTTGTAACCATCTGCAGAGCTTCCTAGGAGAGGCTGGGGGTTGAGAGAGCTCGTTGGGGGAAAGCTTCTCTTCAAAACACTTCAACAACAGGTCCCCAGTGTTGAGGCCGAAGGAACAAGTGGATGGAAACAAGGCATGGCAAAGACGTGGCAGAACAAGATGGTTAGAAGAATGTGTGGATTGTTATGGACCTGGGGGTTACAAGGACAGGGTGGGGATCAGGATCGGGGTGAGGGTGGACTCTGCTGAGGCTGTTGCCATTGGAGTGGCAGTGACAATTGGAGCAGACTCAGCCATTGGGGGAGGAGAGGGGCTGCAAGGAGGGGGAACAGTAGGAGCTGTGGTGTGGGTGTGGATGGAGGGTGAGGTTGAGGTGGGGGCAGGAGTTGTGGTGAAGCTGGAGGTAGTGGCTGGGACTGAGGTTGAGGTTGGGGTTGGGTTGTGGTCTTGGGCTGGGGGATCTGTGGTAGAGGGAGCAGGCTTGTTGTAGTTGAGGTTGAGGATGTGCTGCTGGAGGTGGCGGATCCAGTCCTCCTGCACAGAGAGAGGACCCTGGAACTCCACCTCACAGAACCTGGCGGAGAGAGGCAGAGAGCACACTGTACTCACACATCATACAACCACAGGAGGGAGACAGGAACGGTACATGGATCATTTAAAAATGTTGCTTTAATAAATCAACAGATTATAATTATCGTGAACGTTTTTATGGCCCCTGGGCCGACAGACTAAAAGCACTCATTCACACAACTTCCAAATCTCAAGTGCCTCCCTATTCCCATAATAGAGCATAACTTCTGACAAGGGCTATAAAGGAGTGCACTATATTGGGAATATGGCATACTTTGAGATTAAGCGATGAGTTCAGTACTGCACAATTCCCCAGAGAAACTCACCGGCACCTGAGGGAGTAGATCTTTCCCACCACTTTTACCAGGGGGGTGGAAGGGGGTTTGGGCACCAGGGCAGGAATGGTACCGGTGCGAGGGGGCTTGGGGGTGCCACTGTCCCTCTCTCCTCCCTCTGAGTGGGAGGGGTGTTTAAGAGGTCGCCGCTCAAAGCCTGGACATGAGGAGAGAACACCAGGCTGAGCATGAGATGGACAGGTATGTGTGTATGGCGAATAGTTGTGTGTGTTTGTGTGTCACACTCACCTCTGGGCAGGCGCACGTTGAGCTCACTGCGGGCCACCTGTGTGTGGGGAGGAAGGGTGTTGGAATGTCGGGCGGGACTGTGGCTGCTGTGGCTGGGTCGGGAGGGGGGAGTGAGACCTGCATCACCCTCTGCTGCCCGGGGTGATGCCAGGGTGAGCTCCCGGCCTACCCGTCTGGCCTGGGCCAGCCCCAGAGCCGCCCACTGGGAGGAGGAGGAATGCTTCTGGGAGGGCATGGGGGGGAGGAGGTCAGAGTCGGACGATGGGGAGAGAGACGAGCTGCTTTTCTGCAACATAAAGGAGAGGGATGAGTGCTTCTCATTAAAATAGCTGTCTCAATGTACTCTAATAGAAGGACATGACAGAGTAATCTTCTAGTCTTTATGTGTGTCAACTCATCACAGAGGGAGTAATGGTGACACAAATACACTATGCTAATTCAGGAGGGATGGGCAACTCTATTTTCTAGAACATAATTCATCTGAATATGAAGGATCTATGTCACCTGGTGCTCTGGTTACCATAGCAACTATTAAGTCAATACCTAAACCTGTTGTGTCCCCCACAGAGGAAATATGCTGATATGAAAATCTTTGTGTTGGAGCTACATGATAGCAGATCTGAGTGATGGATTTAAATCACAAAATGTCTGGTGGTGGCTGAGGCCAATTCCATCTTTTGACCTTTAAAAGCCCATCTCCTGGCAGGTGTTGTTAGTTTGAGAGAGCTAAAGCATTATGGTAAACAATTCACCTGACCTTTAACGATATGGGTTGTCATGTCAATGGTCTAAACAGCCCTAAAACTGTGCCGACAGGCCTCATAGCGGTCCGAAACCCACGACTTAAATGGACGAGGTCGGCACTAATAAAAAACGACTTTGCAATATTGCAGCTTGATTGTGCATTGTGTGCACAATGTCACACTGTTTACTCTAAGTCAATATAAATAATTGCTGCCTTCGCATGGACATTGGAAAAATGGAACTTTCGAGATAAATCTCACTGCAAGTATTGTGAGTAGCATAGTCCTTTTACTATCATCTATCACCATTAGATAAAAACTACTAAATAAATCAATTCCTCCCTGACCTTCTTGGAGGTGGAGCGGTTGGATCCCTGCATGTAGCTGCGGTGCATCTCCACCACCGTGTGGGGCCGGCTGCGCATCCAGGCACTCAGCGTCTCGATGGGCGAACCGTTCACACACCACTCTGTTACGCCAAACTGCCGCAGGTGGGCCCGCGCATGGCTAGCCAGCGCCTTGCGGTTCTCAAAGTAGAACCCACACAGCTCACAGCTGGAATCTGGGGAGGGGGTCAGGGGGTGAGAGAAGGCAAAGGAGGGGTGTTGTCAGTCAGAGCTAGGCTTAAGTTAGAGACATTTCATCAATGTTTCATAAAATTAAATGTATATAACATATGTGTCATTCTCTGCTAAATGCAATGAGTCTGTACTAAAAGACAGTCAGCAAGTTAAAGGATGACTGCAACTCTTCTGAGGATCTTTAGTAAGGTCATGGCTTACCCAGGTGCCCTCCGGCATTCTTGTCTGGAGAGGACTTCCCTTTGATGGAGAGGTCATGTGGCAGGGGCGAAAAGGACTGGGGGTGGGATGGTGACCTCTCAACTGGACGGCCCTCCTCCGACATGGGTCTTTTACCCAGCAGGGACACCGCAAAAAACTTCCCAGCGGGAGGGGTGGAAGAGAGGCCCACCGCCCCCAGGCCGTGCTTATGAAGCCGGGAGCCAGAGTGCAGCAGGTTGAGGGGGGATTTGCGGGAGAACTTGGGCGACTGGTAACCCAGGCCCCCTACCAGGCCTTCCCAGGTGGGGCTGGACCCCTGGCTGGTCTCCTTCTTCAGCCCCGGGGCTGGGGACGAGGTGCCCCCATTCTTGTGCATGAGTTCTCTCAGGGTGTCTATGGGGGAGCCGTTGACTGTCCACTCTGTGATGCCCATCTGGCGCAGGTGGGAACGGGCGTGGCTGGAGAGACCTTTACGGTTCTCAAAGTACTCCCCACAGAACTCACAGCGGATGTCCCGAGTGGGCTCTACTTCATGGGCTGTGACTGTGGGAGGAACAGAGGGAGGGGGAGACAGAGAGATGCAAAAAGAGACAGTAGAGAATAAAAACAAGGCATCACTTCAGTATGGATATTACCTTAATAATTACAAGACGGTCTTTCAACTTGGACTCACCCAAGTTAAGAGGGAGCATATTGTCGGAGCTGCTCCAGCTGCAATTCAGTGGCTCAGAGGAGTATCCCGCTGCTCCCCCCACCGCTCCTGGCATGGTGACTTCCAGCTGCATAGGCTCAGGCTTCAGCTTGACTATCAGGCTAGGGGAGGCCGGTGGAGCTGAGCCCATCTTACGCACTGTGGACTGGTGGCTGGGTGGGTGGGCGAAGGCAAAAGGGAGGCGACTCAGGAGGCTGGGCGAGGCAGCGGAGGACAAGGGGGAGCGAGGGGGTCCGGGGGATGGAGGGGGAGATTTTAGGGGCTTGAGGGGCAGGGCGCATGGTAGACCTCGACGTGTGATCAGCTCTCGCAGGGTGTCTATGGGGGAACCATTGACTGTCCACTCTGTGATGCCCATCTGGCGCAGGTGGGAACGCGCGTGACTGGAGAGACCTTTACGGTTCTCAAAGTACTCCCCACAGAACTCACAGCCGATCTCCTTCACTGGTTCACCTGCAGGAGAGATGGAGAGTAGAGATGAAGATCAACTTAAAATAAGCACCTCACGAAACTGTACATCAACA
Source organism: Oncorhynchus nerka (assembly GCF_034236695.1). Lineage (NCBI taxonomy): Eukaryota > Metazoa > Chordata > Actinopteri > Salmoniformes > Salmonidae > Oncorhynchus > Oncorhynchus nerka. Next base: position 31,153,702 of record NC_088416.1, read on the forward strand.
AGTCACTGATGCTGTATTGCATTGAATGGAGAATGAGTTTAGTTTCCATCATATGACAGACACTCACTGTGGGGGATGGGCGTGAGTTCCCCGCCACTCAAACGGAAGACCTGTAATTTGGAGGACTTGGGACGTTTGGAGGGCGGGCCAAACATTGAGGAAGCTGAGGAAGAGGTAGCTTTGGACCCAGATCCGCCCCCCATCGTAGTGACCTTGTAGAGGAGAGGTGTGGAGGAGGTGGTGAGGAGGGAGCGTTTGGGGAAGGAGAGGCTGGCTGTGAGGCCCCTGAGCCCTTGGGGCCCCTCAGGCTGCAGGGCGCTGGCTCTGTGCTTGAAGTCATCAGTGTGAATGAGCTGGTTGAGGAGGTCTATGGGGGAACCTTTGGACTCCGAGTACTCCACCCCAAAGTGACGCAGGTGGGCTCGGGCATGGCTGGACAGGCCCTTCCGCGTCTCGAACCAGGCGCCACACAGCTGGCACACTATGTCCTTGTTGGGGTCCACCTCCAATGCTGCACAGACGAGGAAAATGGGGTATGAGGAAATGTTTTACTTCAGACACCTTTACAACTTGTGCATTAATCAGTTGGGGATGGATGACACACTTACTGAGGTTGAGTGGGGCATCAGTCTCCTGTGGAGCCCAGAAGGGTTTGGCAGAGAGGTTAGAGGTGGTGCTCTTCACCCCTCCAGGCTTATGGTCCAGACAGCGTAGGGGGGATGACACAGGCAGCAGAGAAGAGATGGGGGCCTTCCTCACCACAGGAGAAGGGGAGCAGGCCCTGATGAGGGAGGAGGGGGGATGGGAGGCCACAGGGGAGGGAATGGAGAGAGGGATGGGTTTCTCGTCCATGTCGGTGTCTTGATATCTCTCCTCTTTCCGTGGGGTTGGCAGGACGGGAAGGGGCTTCTTGGCGACGGGGGGGCGGGGGAGGGGAGGGGGGGAAGTGCCCATCCAGACCACGCTCCTTGGTGATCTGGTAGAGGAGGTCGATGGGTGCCCCGCTGCTCTCCGACATGCCGATGCCCAGCTGGCGCAGGTGGGAACGGGCGTGACTAGATAGGCCCCGCCTCGTCTCGAAGGGGGCACTGCACACCTCACACTTTAACAGGTTGGACACTAAAATAGAGAGGACAACAGTGAGAGGGAAGAGATGCAGCTGACCAGCACACAGCAAAATATGGAATATATGGAAAAATTTCCCTTTGCATATTTTATTTCAGTCATAGTTCAGCACTGGTGTATGTATTATTACATCATTTATAGCACTTCAATTAACGGACGGTGACAAAAAGAGCAGGAGGCTGTGTAGCTGAGAATTCTCAACTCCATGATACAATCGAGTTGAGTGGCAATGAGTTTGCTGCAATCCGTAGTTTTTGATACAAACAGCATTTTAAGTGACCTACACCGTTGTTTGCTAATGAAGAAGGAACAGCCCCATCGTTGAAGGACGATTGTTTTTGTTTTGGCAGGAGATGCATAGAATGCAATTGTCATCAAAAACTACTGATACAACTCCCTCGGACAGCTGTATAACAATCTGGACAAGCACAGGTACAAAGTAAATGTTTCAAAAATTAAACATTTTTAAGTATCGAGTGGCAGTGCATGTTTGAAGTCGCTAACTTCATACTCCATTGGAAAACAGTGAATTATGCAGCACAATTTGACAAAGGTCACATTATAGCCCTATTCAGACGGGACTAGTATTAGCAGAGACGCTGGTTATGTAATTAATACACCAGCATTTTAATTATTCCAGAGGACAATTCGCACGGTATACATTTTAACATCTTGCAGCCTTTAATTCTTCATTTGTTTTCATTCAATTGACTCTTATGATGGAAGCCTGGAGGGTTTTATTCTAAGCGTGAAGATATGTCAACATCATGTCTAGACGATAAAGGCTACACTGATAACTCATGCTTGGCGGCCAAATGTAAAGGTGTCCCCATGTTTAAATTACGGAAGTGTGATCATAATCATTATTTTAGGGATCGACGGTAGACTGTCCTAATGACAAGGCCTCCCATCCTGCTGATGTGAGCTGTTGAACAGTGCTCTTGCACTTGAGATGCGTCTATGGATGAGAAAGTGAACTTGCCAATTCCCAAAAAGTTTAGCTCAGTGGGGAATCAGGGAAGCCCTGTTTGCAACCTATTGCTTACATCAACAGCCACGGTTGAATGAAATAAGCCTAGGCACAATGTTTTTTTATTGCACATTTAATTAAACTGGCGCATTTGGCGATGTTCAACATCAATTCATTGGCACAAAACATAGCCTATAAACAAAAGTATTCACTGTGAAACTTGATCAATTTAAGCCATTCATATAAAATATATGCGTAGCACTTTGCTTAAGCATCAATTCATCAAATCAGTTCTTGTTCTTGTGCTCAGCACCTGTCAAGCTCTTGTAATGTCTCGAAAAACACAGGGATGTCGTTATGCACAGGACTAGCATTATCAGAAGACCTTGGAGTTTGCCAAAAAACATTAGGTTAATCTGGCTGGAATTTTTACTCTCCTGCCATGTAAAACTGACTGACTGTGATGTACATATCGTGTTGAAAATTCTCAGCTAGGGGCTGTGGTAACCTCAGCCACATCTGTCTGCCACCTAACAAAGCCTCCAGATCACAGGGGAGCTTTATGTCTCATCTCATCTTGCCCCATGTTGTTCAGTCTCACCCTTGATGTCAGCTTCATCCCTCGGGGAGAGGCTCTCTGGGTCCAGGGAAAACAGACCCTTCCTCCCTGGGCTGGAGGTCAAGCTGTCCAGTGCTGGCATCTGCTCTTCCTCCTCCCCGCCTGAAACACAATACACAACCAAATGAATGAGTCATTCATTAAAGAGTCATTAACCTGGGAGGATGTGAATTAAACATGGAGCCTAATGTCACCAGGAAAATTACATAAGTACTCATTTTGGTAACTAGTAACACATGAAAATACACAACATGACGAAAAGTATATGGACACCTGCTCGTCAAACATCTCATTCCAAAATCATGGGCATTAATATGGAGTTGGTCGCCCCTTTGCTGATATAACAGCCTCCACTCTTCTGGGAAGGCTTTCCACTAGATGTTGGAACATTGCTGTGGGGACTAATTGTTGGGCGATTGGGCCTTGCTCGCAGTCTGCGTTTCAATTCATCCCAAAGGTGCTCGATGGAGTTGAGGTCAGGGCTCTGTGCAGGCCAGTCAAGTTCTTCCACACCGATCTCGACAAACCATTTCTGTATGGACCCCCTTTTGTGAACAGGAGCATTGTCATGCTGAAACAGGAAAGGGCCTTACCCAAACTGTTGCCACAAAGTTGGAAGTACAGAATTGTCTAGAATGTCATTGTATGCTGTAACGTTAAGATTTCCCTTCACTGGAACTAAGGGGTCTAGCCTGAACCATGAAAAACAGCCCCAGACCATTATTCCTCCTCCACCAAACTTTACAATTGGCAATATGCACTGGGGCAGGTAGCGTTATCCTGGCATCCGCCAAGCCCAGATTCGAACGTCGGACTGCCAGATGGAGAAGCGTGATTCATCACTCCAGAGAACGCGTTTCCACTCCTCCAGAGTCCAATGGAGGCGAGCATTACAAAACTCCAGCCAACGATTGGCATTTTGCATGGTGATCTTAGGCTTGTGTGCGGCTACTCGGCCATGGAAACCCATTTCATGAAACTCCCAGAGAACAGTTATTGTGCTGACGTTGCTTCCAGAGGCAGTTTGGAAATTAGTAGTGAGTGTTGCAACCAAGGACAGACATTTTTTATGCGCTACGCGCTTCAGCATTTGGTGTCCCCGTTCTGTGAGCTTGTGTGGCCTACCACTTCGTGGCTGAGCCGTCATTGCTCCTAGACGTTTCCACTTCACAATAACAGCACTTACAGTTGACCGGGGCAACTCCAGCAGGGCAGAAATTTGACGAACTGAAATGTTGGAAAGGTGGCATCCTATGACGGTGCCAAGTCACTGCGCTCTTCAGTAAGGCCATTCTAATGCCAATGTTTGTAGGGGGATTGCATGGCTTTGGGCTCGGTTTTATACACCTGCCTGACATGGGTGTGGCTGTAATAACCGAATCCACTAACTTGAAGGGGTGTCCACATACTTTGTATATATAGTGTATGCATAGGCAAATTAAATCGTTTTTAAATAATACAATGTGTTATGTTTCTTTATGAATAACAAAAAAGACATAAAACCTTTACAATGGAGCAGCTAATAATGATAATAAAACGATATTCATTCAAATAACTGCAATTTGCAGCGCTCATCAATTATTGTCGCTTCAGACATAGTCTGTCAAATAAATCACTTCTTCAAGTGTGTAGACCTGTGATAATGGCAAAACACTCTTCGTTTTCCTGTTGTTGTACATTTCGTAACAGACACATGCCTTTCATTGCGATTGTGTATTTCTGGGACAAAACTACAATTTTCTGCGACAAAACGGTAAATCATAAGCGACGTGAGTAGACAATGCTTTTTGTCCGGTGGGCGGCTCTGCGCTTGTCAGTTGATCTCGTCTCAGGGTGCTCGCAGAGCAAATGACACCTTTGATTTTTCTCGCTTTATTTGCAGCATCAAAAATGTGATCACTGCAGCAAAATGATACCTTGATTTGATAAAACTATTAAAAGTAACAAAGTTACAAAATCCGGACTTCAGTTTTCATTATATAGCAGTAGTAGGCCTACAGTAACATCAAGTAACCTGACACTTAATAAAGTGACACTTAAATGTATTTTTAAGATCAAAATAAGTTTTGATACGACTACAGATTTGTAGTCCGTTATTCCTGTATTATAAGCATGAGGCAATGCATTCATAAAGAATGACACCAGAGCGACCACATTCAAGAAATCAAAGGAAAGTAAAATGGCGAGGATTTGGGAACTGTAGGTAATTTTAGAAATCCTGCAGTATTGGAAATAGTGAACGTCATCCGAGACGCACAAAATATATCACACAGAAAATGACAGTCCACATCAAATGTTGCAAAACACATTCCTGCGCGCGTAGCTACAGTGATACAAGCAACTCGAACAATGACAAGAATGACACATTTGTAGCCAATGCCTTGACTTTGTCTATCTCACCTTTAGCGCGCGACAGTGATTTTAAATGGTCTAATATTATTTGATTTTTTTTACGGATAATGTGTCTTGAGACAATTTTGACGTACAGCAAACAATACGGGCTACGACGCGACGTGCAACAATGAAGCCGATGAATGTTTAAAGGGCACCGGCGTTACGGTGCGTGGTACTCACCGGTCAGTAGCTGCGGTGCATCGGACTCCCAGCAGCGAAAGCCAGACAGTTTTTCCGCTATTGTTTGTGTCTGCAGGGAGGTGGAAGCAGCCATTTTGCCCCCGTACACATGCACCGCTAAACTAAGGCGTGACCAATCGAGCAGAGGCTGGGACAAACGCGCTGAGCACCACATCTCCCTCTAATATGCTCGATGTACAGTAACACTTTGTCCCAAATACTGCAGTTCATCATAGACAAGAAATCTGCTACATCACACAAGTCTCACAACTAGGGACTGATATTACAACACCAACAGGCAAAGTGCCACATCAGGAGAGTAGTTCCATAATACAAAATAGTTGCAAAACTATTGCACAGAATCGTTTTCATCATTCAATATCCCTTGTGCATTGCATTGCCACTGCCGTTACCATTAGTTACCATATTCAGCACAGAGACATTTCTTTGGAAGTCTTATTCACGCTGATCAACCATCATGTAATCTACCAACAACCTATAACACAGTCAGACCACAGTGTGTTGTATTCATAAACCACCACGCCAGCTCAAAAAGGCATCCTACAGTACACACACCAGGTACACACACACCTTCAGGCTCACCAACGCTGTGGTCTTTCTTCCAAGGCTGAGAAGGCGACGATGGCAGTAGGTTGGAGACTGTTGCACCTGTTGCCTCTTCACTCCCCTCCCCTCCCCCTGGTTCTTCCTCCTCCGTCTCCAGGTCTTCCTCCTCCTCGTCTGAGGCTGGGCTGCGTGGGGGGGCTGTGGGGAGGACCAGGTCTGGGCGGCTGGAGAAGAGCTCCCGGAGGATATGGATAGGCGAGACAGTCACCTCCCAGTTAGTAATCCCAAAGTCCCGCAGGTGTGCCCTGGCGTGGCTGGACAGGCCAGCCCGGGTGTCAAAGCCAGCACTGCAGAACTCACAGCGCATCACACTGAACGTATCCGGGTCAAAGTTGGCAACTGGAGAGAGAGAAGGGCACATAAAACGTTAGCAGTTTACAGACCGACTTGGAAGTTGTACACATCCTCTACCCTGACTGATACTTGTTACTTTGTTACATTATAGTTTATCACAAATATACCGCATCATACACCAGACAAGGTCCTAACAATGTAATAACAAAGATTCCAGATACCCTTTTTCTTCTTCTTCTGGTAGGAGAACTTCTTCTCAATGGCATTGACCTCCTCAGGGGATATGAAGTGGCGCACGTTGTAGCTGACGCCCACTCGGTTGAGGTGGCCCCTCACATGATTGGCCAGCCCGATGCCGTTGTGGAAGCGATCAGGGCAGTAGGGGCATTTCCTCTCCACGCTCTTCAGGGTCCCTGTTTCCTCATCAATCTCCTCATAATCCTCATCTGATATGCCCTCCTCTAGGAAACGCCGGATATTCTCCTCTTCCTCTTCTTCGTCATGATCATCGTTGTCATCATCATCGTCATTTTCAGCAGCAAAAACCTTGTTACTCTTCTTTTCAAAAGCAACCTTTGTCTCCCCGTCCTCTTCCTTCACGGGCTTCCCTTCTGTAGAGCTTGAGGCTGTGAGGCTCTGTTGTTTTAGAGAGGAGTCATCTAGCGCAGGAAGGAAAGGGATATAGTATGAGGCTGAGCTGAGAGCCATTTATTACACAGTATTATAATAGAGAAGTGTTCAATCCCAGTCCTGGAGAGCCAATGTGCCGCTGGGTTTTTGCTGTGTCAGCAACTGGCTCAAACAATCTTCAACAGCAGATGAGATAACTTTATATCACGTCAATTTACCACGTGATATAATGGCACATCAAGAATAGGCATCATATACAGAGACCCTTCAGGGCAGTGATGGAACAAACACTACAGAGGCCATTCAAACAGACGTAACATGAAGAACAGTGATAAGATGCAATGGGGTGAAATTAGAAACAGACATCTACTCACCTAGCAACTGAGCCTTTATATTGATTTGGGGAGAGCGCAAGGAAGATAAGGCTGACTATATTGTATTTGGTGAGGGGAGCCATGCATCACTGCATGCCAGGTGGCTACTTCACAACTCAGCCTGTCACTCACCCATCGCCTTGCCTCCCTCCCAACGACCAAGGTAAGAGAGGAGAGTTGGGGGTCAAAGCGGTTGGGCTCATTGAGGACAGGGGACAGCGTGTGTCTTAGCTGGGCCTGCTGGCCCTCAGTCAGCCCCAGGCACTCTGCTGCCCCCCGCAGGCTAGCTAAGAAAATGAGTTTCAGCTGCATTGCCGGGGCAGGCACCTCCACAGGGCATGGAAGGGAAGCAACGGGCAACCCAGGTTCAGTTATGGGCCAGGCAGGGACTGCTGAGCATTTTCAGTTACGGCCAACCCAGTGACTGATCTGCTTGTGATATTATGATATTATTTGATAGCACTGTCCAACAGTACACATGAATGAAGCACAAGTTATGCATTCTAGGTGAATATAATTTCAATGTTGAAGGACAAATATCACAGGTTACCCAACTATGCAGGTCCAAGTTGAAAATAAAGAGAGAAAATATTGAATTGGAATTCGGAGTAGCCTCAGGAGTCCAAAATATTCTGGACAGTAGAATATTTTTGCTTATGGATATGCATATAGTGTGGCCATTCTCTAGTGCAGTGGTTCCCAACCCCAGTCCACAAGTACCCCCAACAGTACACATGTTTATTGGAGCTCCAGACAAGCACACCTGATTCAACTTGTCAACTAATTATCAGGCCCTTATAAGGTGTTATTTGTCCGGGGCTACAACAAAAAAGTGTGCTGTTGGGGGTACATGAGGACTGGAGTTGGGAACCACTGCTCTAGTGTATCAGATCATTAATGATGAAAGGTTTGTCTCAGAATTAGCATGAGAGCAGTTTAATAGGTGAGACTCTAAAGAAAGTCTAAGGTATTGGCTTCTTTCAACTGTTTCGAGAAGGCTTGAGGGGATAGGTTCTGCAGCTTAGTCTCACCTCGGAGGGATCGAGCCCTGGTGAGCGGTTTGGATCCAACAAGTGATTCAGTCTCTTTTTGGTTCATATCGGCTGCCAGGTCAGGGCTCTGGCGCTGTCTTTGTGCATCATCGGTCTCAGGTGGACCGCTGTCCAGTCTGGGATTTGGCCGGAGGAGTTCTGTCCCCGCCTTCCCTCTCCTATTTGCCCTCTTGTTCCCGATGGTCTTAAAGGCTAACTCTCTACGCTGGGGAGCTGTAGCAGTGTTTGATGGTTGGGGCTGTGTGTCACTGTCCTCCATAGCAGAGATCCAACTAGAGGAAGACTTACTGGCCTTTGACTGGCTTTGGCCCTCTGGTGGAGAGACAGGCTTAGAAAGCTTATCAGAACATGGTGGAGAGGAGGCATCAATTCTGGACCCTGGACTGTTAATCTCTTCAGGCCCTTCCCCACAGATGGAGGTCTGCGCAGGGTGAGCCACGTGTTGGTGCTCCTTTAGAACAGTTTGACTGGAGGCCTGGAAGGCACACTGATCACAAGTGAGAGAGATGGAGGTCAGGCCAGAGGCAGATCCAGGTGACACAGACGGCTCCATAGGAGTGAGCTTTGGCTGAAAGCGTGGAGAGGCTCGCTGCAGACCAGTAGGTTTTCTGTTGTGGGTCTTGGCGTGGTTGGCCAATGCCTGTGAGGTGCGTGTACTGAAGTCACACTTGAGGCAGAGATAGCGACGATTGGCTGGGCCTTTGACCTTTGCTTTGACTGGGGTTTTGGCTCGAGCTTTGACTGGGGCCCGGACTGGAACTGGGACTGGATCTGGCTCTGTGAATGGAGCTGGATCTGGCTCTGTGAATGGAGCTGGATCTGGCTCTGTGAATGGAGCTGGATCTGGCTCTGTGAATGGAGCTGGATCTGGCTCTGTGAATGGAGCTGGGACTGGCTCTGTGAATGGGACTAGAGTTGGAGTCGTGACTGGAGCTACAAATGGTTCTAGGACTGGGCTTGCAGGTTTGGTCACCTTGCTCGGCTCACCCTGCGTAGTCTCTCCTTTCCCACTGTCACTCAGCTTCCCAATCTCCTCCAGGATCTTCTGACGAGACTCCTGGTGTCGTCTGTTGTGGTCCGCCAGAGCCAGCCTGTTTGACAGGTTCCATCCACACTCCACGCACCGAAATCGTGCGCCCTTCACTCCACGCTCCCTCCTGCCAGCCCCCGGCCTGCTCTGACTGTGCTCTTGCATGTGATCCTGCAGGTAGACCTGCTTCTTGAAGTAAATGCTACATTCCACACATGTGAAAATCTCTTCACCAAGCTCTCCCTCTCCTCCTCCTTCTTCACCACCCTTTTCCTCTTCTACCTTCTCCAGTTCCTCTGTTGCCTTTTCCAAGTCCTCCTTAAAGTCATAGGCCCCTCCACTCACCTTCACTGGCCCCAAGCTCTTTGCTCTTGAGGAAGCACCCCATGCCTTCATCCCAGCTCCTGTTGATGTGCGTTCCCAGGAGCCCTGGCCAGAGAAGGGCCTGAGCAGGGCCCTTTTCTTCTTCCGACGCTGGATGAAGGTGCAGTGTGCCCAGGGTGCTGGTGGGGGGCTCTCTGTGTCTGAGTCTCCAGGAAAGGTGTACACATCCCGCTCAGGTTCCTTGTCCTTCCCTGTCAGATCCTCTTCCTCTCTTTCCTCTTCAATTTTGCACCCCTCCTTTGATGTCACTTTGGACTGAAACAGTTCAGCTTTCTCCGATATATTCCAGACTCTGTCATCTCCCACTGTGGATGGTTAAGAGACAAAAGGAAATTAGAAAAGGAGTTATTTTGAAAATAAACTATGTTTTATCTGGTGTTTAACCTTGCTCCCCATCATGCTTATATTCTTTTGAACTATGTTGGCCCTCTCTGTGTGTGTTAGGCTTGTCTTGGTCCCGCTCCTCCACATGGCTGAGTAGGTTTGTCTCAGTGGGTACGTGCTGCAATTGTTCAGGTGCTTGGTGATCCTCACTGTCAGGTCTGGACAAAATTATACAGAAAGAGACAGTTGTATGAGTGGGTCAGACAGAGCAATGAGTCCCTATCTGTCTATCTGACCATGTGTCCGCCTAACCTGTTAGTGTGTCCGATTGTCACTTTATTTGACCTCTCTGGTTTACTGTCTGTCTGCCTTGTAGTGTCGTGTCCTATCACTCATACAGTGGAAGTCGGAAGATTACATACACTTAGGTTGGAGTCATTAAAACTCGTTTTTCAACCACTCCACAAATTACTTGTTAACAAACTATAGTTTTGGCAAGTCGGTTAGGACATCTACTTTGTGCATGACACAAGTCATTTTTCCAACAATTGTTCACAGACAGATTATTTCACTTATAATTCACTGTATCACAATTCCAGTGGGTCAGAATTGACTAAATTGACTGTGCCTTTAAACAGCTTGGAAAATTCCCCAAAATTATGTCATGGCTTTAGAAGCTTCTGATAGGCTAATTGACATAATTTGGGTCAATTGGGGGTGTACCTGTGGATGTATTTCAAGGCCTACCTTCAAACTCAGTGCCTCTGCTTGACATCATGGGAAAATCAAAAGAAATCAGCCAAGACCTCAGAAAAAAAATTGTAGACCACAAGTCTGGTTCATCCTTGGGAGCAATTTTCAAATGCCTGACTGTACCACATTCATCTGTACAAACAATAGTATGCAAGTATAAACACCATGGGACCCCACAGCCGTCATACCGCTCAGGAAGAAGACGCATTCTGTCTCCTAGAGATGAAGGTACTTTGGTGCGAAAAGTGCAAATCAATCCCAGAACAACAGCAAAGGACCTTGTGAAGATGCTGGAGGAAACAGGTACAAAAGTATCTATATCCACAGTAAAACGAGTCCTATATCGACATACCCTGAAAGGCCGCTCAGCAAGGAAGAAGCCACTGCTCCAAAACCGCCATAAAAAAGCCAGACTACGATTTGCAACTGCACATGGGGACAAAGATCGTACTTTTTTGAGAAATGTCCTCTGGTCTAATGAAACAAAAATAGAACTGTTTGAGGTCGACCGATTATGATTTTTCAGCGCCGATACCGATTATTGGAGGACCAAAAAAGCCGATACCGATTAATCGGCTGATTTTTAAAATATTTTTATTTGTAATAATGACAATTACAACAATACTGAATGAAACCTTATTTTAACTTAATATAATACATCAATAAAATCAATTTAGCCTCAAATAAATAATGAAACATGTTCAATTTGGTTTAAATAATGCAAAAACAAAGTGTTGGAGAAGAAAGTAAAAGTGCCATGTAAGAAAGCTAACGTTTAAGTTCCTTGCTCAGAACATGAGAACATATGAAATCTGGTGGTTCCTTTTAACATGAGTCTTCAATATTCCCAGGTAAGAAGTTTTAAGTTGTAGTTATTATAGGAATTATAGGACTATTTCATTAACCTTTGACTATTGGATGTTCTCATAGGCACTTTAGTATTGCCAGTGTAACAGTATAGCTTCCGTCCCTCTCCTCGCCCCTACGTGGGCTCGAAACAGGAACACACCGACAACAGCCACCCTCGAAGCAGAATTACCCATGCAGAGCAAGGGAAACAACCACAGGCTCAGAGCGAGTGACGTTTGAAACGCTATTAGCGCGCGCTAACCAGCTAGCCATTTCACTTCGGTTACACCAGCCTCATCTCGAGAGTTGATAGGCTTGAAGTCATAAACAGCGCAATGCTTGACGCACAACGAAGAGCTGCTGGCAAAACGCACGAAAGTGCTGTTTGAATGAATGTTTACGCGCCTACTTCTGCCTACCACCGCTCAGTCAGATAGTTAGATACTTGTATGCTCAGTCAGATTATATGCAACGCAGGAGACGCTAGATAATATCTAGTAATATCATCAACAATGTGTAGTTAAATAGTGATCAAGATTGATTGATTGTTTTTATAAGATAACAGGCAGTCTCCACAAGGACTGGTTAACTGTAAGGTTGCAAGATTGGATCCCCCGAGCTGACAAGGTGAAAATCTGTCGTTCTGCCCCTGAACGAGGCAGTTAACCCACCGTTCCTAGGTCGTCATTGAAAATAAGAATTGTTGTTCTTAACTGACTTGCCTAGTTAAATAAAGATTAAATAAAGGTGTAAAAAAATAATAATAATAATAATCGTCAAAATCGTTGTCCAAAAATACAGATTTCCGATTGTTATGAAAACTTGAAATCGGCCCTAATTAATCGGCCATTCCGATGAATCGGTCAACCTCTATTGTTTGGGCATATTGACCATCGTAATGTTTGGAGGAAAAAGGGGGAGGCTTGCAAGCCGAAGAACATCATCCCAACCGTGGCAGCATCATGTTGTGGGGGTGCTTTGCTGCAGGAAGGACTGGTGCACTTCACAAAATAAATGTAATCATGAGGAAATAAAATGATGTGGATATATTGAAGCAACGTCTCAAGACATTAGTCAGGAAGTTAAAGCTTGGTCACAAATGGGTCTTCCATATGGACAATGACCCCAAGCATACTTCCAAAGTTGTGGCAGAATGGCTTAAGGACAACAAAGTCAAGGTATTGGAGTGGCCATCACAAAGCCATGACCTCAATCCTATAGAAAATTTGTGGGCAGAACTGTGCAAGCAAGGAGGCCTAAAAACCTGACGCAGTTACACCAGCTCTGTCAGGAGGAATGGTCCAAAATTCCCCCAACTTATTGTGGGAAGCTTGTGGAAGGCTACCCAAAACGTTTGACCCAAGTTAGACAATTTAAAGGCTATGCTACCAAATACTAATTGAGTGTATGTACACTTCTGACCCACTGGGAATGTGATGAAAGACATAAAAGCTGAAATAAATCCTTCTTTCTACTATTATTCTGACATTCCAATTCTTAAAATAAAGTGGTGATCCTAACTGACCTAAGACAGGGAAGTTTTACTAGGATTGAATGTCAGGAATTGTGAAAATCTGAGTTTAAATGTATTTGGCTAAGGTGTATGTAAACTTCTGACATCAACTGTAACTATCTTCCTGCCGGCTGCCCTTCTATTCCTCCATCTCACCTGAGTCCAGAGGAGGGGGATCCTGGGCTGTGAGCGGCCAGACCATGAGGGTTAGAAAAGTGCTGTAGCTCCTCCTCTGACAGACAGCGCAAACCACAAAACAGACAACAACAGGAACGTCACTTCACATGTCGGCCACCCACAGGTAAATTCACAGGCAAAGATTTACAGTAGTCATTCCTAGTAAGAGACACAGTTTTGACTACAAGCAGATGGAGGAACATTGAAACATTCCCGGAAGTGTCAACAAATATAGCTGTGGTTGATAGCAACAAGTTTAACTGATAGCATCACATTTAGGAAAGCCCATAAACTACACCACTGACATGGATGGGACACACTTAAAAATGCAATAGAATGATTCATATTGTGTTCATACAAAGCTCCGTAATAAACCAGTGTGGTAACTACCGTCTAGTGTCTCTTTCTCAGAGTCAGAGTCCCAGGTCAGGGAGGAGGGAAAGGCTGAGGGCCTGATGCTCCTCTGTGCACTCCTCCCTGATTCCACCTGGGATAAGGGGCCTCCGGTCCTCTCAAAGTCCCCATTGTCACCACTGGACCATGGGCTCCCACTGAAGGTGAGCTCGTCTGAAACCTGTTGATGACATTGATGCAATCTCACAGCAAGAGGCAGCATACTGAATGCAACTGACATTGATTCTGAAGTCTGTGATTTTCACTTATGTAAAAGCCTATGTTTCAGCAAATGCAGAATGTGGTGGTCGACCATGAAAGGATTATCTTTACCTGTAAGGTGTGATTTAGGAGGTTGTGTGTTGCGGTGTCCTGTGCTGAGAATGAGGGTGGTGGCCCATAGCTGCTCACTGAGGTGAAGGAATCCCTGGGAGAAAGAGAGTCCCCCTCTAGCTCCATGGTCCCCAGAGCACAGTGTGGCGTCCCACTACTGACCACTATAGTCTACATTGTGTGGTGTTCTCTTCCACTGTTTTCATATACACAAACAACACACACACACACACATGGGGTACACTTCCATAATACTGTCATAACAGAGAGATAAGCAGCACTCCATAAAAGGTGTTCTGATGCACACAAAACAACCAATTTAAAGTAATTGGAAAATCATGTCACTAATTTGGGGGTCTGGGTTGGCCACTTGATTTTCTGCTTCAAATGCTGCATTGTCAGTGAGCCACAATATCACACCAAGACCTTGATGAATTTGACAAATCGTAAACGCAAGAGATGGTAACAAGCATCGCGCAGTGGCGTCACAGGTTCAGCCCATTGCAATTTTGGGAATATCTGACCCATTTTCACAATGTCTGGTGATATTGTGAGAATATAACATATTTCCCAAATGGCCACGTACAAAAGTATACTTTTATTCAGGCCCTGTCTCGCGTGTTAGCTAAAAATAAACGCAAATGCAAGTAGCTAACACATCAAGGTGGGGGGGGGGAATATATCTACCTGCAAGGGCATTGTGGATGGATGTAGCAAGCATTATATAAATATGTGAAAAAATGTTTATAATGTAATAACGCCCGATATTATGTACTCACGGAAAACGGCCTGGCTTGAGGTCTGAGGAAAGGAGTTGTTTACGCACCGTTCTCCATGCTTCATATGGAACAAAGCTACGGATATCCTCAGTCCATGAATGCATGTAGAGTGTGTTGCTATAATTTTGTCACATCGGTGCTACATTTTTTTCCATGAACCCGCTCGACTCCATGTTATTTGCCTGCAGGCACGCCAAGGCTACGTGAGTGACGTCGATTCAGAACTGCGTTCATGCTATCCCTCTCAAATCCATGTTTCAATTTATATGCGCCACTACACTGACAATACGGTATAATGCTGATAGCTTGACCACGGATAGCTTGATCGCAGTGTTGGACAGTGGGAAAGAGTTTAGAGCAAACGTTCAAGTTCAACTTCTGCTGTCAAATTCAAGTTGATTGCATTGCACTGGAAAAGTGCAATGGTAAAATGTGTGTTTGATGTTATGCACTAGTATTTTTTGGTATTTATGATTCAACATGATAAACAGAACAATATCACAAATAGTGTACTAAAATGTGTAAATCTTTGTTTGTCTTTTACATTTATTTTTTTACATTTTACAGTAGGTGACACTAGTGAGCTGCCTGTGACCAACAATCAGATTATGTACTAAACCTATGACAATGTAGACTTATGAAGACCTAGCTTTCAGCCCATGAACTGAACTATAGAATTTCTCATATCACAAACTGCATCAATTTGTGTATTATGCACAAAGGGGCAGGGTTAGAGCGTTGGGCCAGTAAGAGGTTGCTGGTTCAAATACCAGCACAGATAAGGTGAAATTGTCTGTTGCTGTGCCCTTGAGCAAGGCACTTAATCCTAACTGCTCCAGGTGCGCTGTACAATGGTGCCCCTGGCCGTGACCCCACTCCCTGCGGGTGTCTCACCAAGATGACCAGGTGTACGTAATGATTCATAATAAAAGCTGTCAATTGACTGATTGGTGCCGACGCAAAACTGACAACATAATTTCCTGACCTATTCAGATCAGCTCTATCAGACCAGCTATCAGAAAGTCATATATAACATTTGTTGATAAAAAAAAAGGCAACACTGGCATTTTAGATATGAAATATTTATTCTGTGATACTGGTCAAGATTAATCACTCCACTTTTCACCATATCTTCAGTTTTGAACCTCCTGGGGAAAATGGAAAGAATGAAAGTAAGTTTGTGGAGAGATAAGACCATTAGACATGAAATAACAAAAACACATAGGCCTATTCATTGTTAATAACAGCCTTATAATCCCCACATATACATATACACACAGATGTAGGCTCTTAATTTGAGTCAGTTTGCTCCAGCAGGAAAATAATCCAGCAGCAACAGGAAATTTGAATTATTATGTGGATTATAATTAATGAATATTTTTTTACGGGTTGATACATTTTTTTGCAATGAAAAATCAAGTCTAAGATTTCAAAGTGGAAATTGCAAACTTCAGAAGCATTTGTAAACCTCAAATACACTACAAATGTTAAATGTCCTGCATTGCAGGAAAGTTATCCTCCAATAGGGTGATCAAATTAAGATTCTACATCTGTACATACTGCACACACTCTCTTACCCCAAAGTGCTCCCAGCCTGTGATCTCTGAGTAGAAGGCGTCTCCAGGACAGGAAGTCTTAACCAGCTGTCTGTGGCCATACAGGGTGAAGTTGCCGACCAGTCGCCCGCCTCCCACAGCACAGGATGCCAGACGATCTCTCACCAGTTCCATGGTCTGTTGTGATGGTAATCTGGAGGTGTAGTCACCGATGAATGACACCCCGTAGCCCTTGGAGTTATAGCCCTTAGTGTGGGCCCCTTGCCAGTGCCACCCACGCCCTTCATAGAGGTACCCGTCAGAGCCTGCCACAAAGCTGGAGGCAAACATCGGCAAGGGATGAGTCATTCATCATGAGTGATTCATCATCAAGTCACATCTTGCTTGGTAAACAACAATTCCCAGAAACATTGGACAGTGGCTAATTTCTAACTCCTAATTATGAGAGCGACACACACACATACTGTATACTCAAACTTGACACATTACATAAGCATTGTGGTTTACGGGGAGGCTGTGTAGTGTCCAACTGTACAGCGCCTTCAGAAAGTATTCACATCCCTTTACTTTTTTCACATTGTCGTGTTACAGCCTGAATTTTACATTTCTTAAATTTAGATTTTGTGTCACTACACACAATACCCTATAATGTCAAAGTGAAATTATGTTTTTAGGCATTTTCTCAAATTCATTAATAATGAAAGGCTGAAATGTCTTGAGTCAATAAGTATTAAACCCCTTTGTTATGGCAAGCCTAAATAAATTCAGGAGTAAAAATTTACTTAACAAGTCATATAATAAGGTGCATGGACTCGCTCCGTGTGCAATAATAGTGTTTAAAAGGATCCGCCCCTTTTTCCCAATTTTTGCCGAAAAATTCAAAGCAAAGATATGCATATATTCTTTGTACCATTTGAAAGGAAACACTTTGAAGTTTGTGGAAATGTGAAAGGGATGTAGGATAACATAACACAATAGATCTGGTAAAAGATAATACAATGAAAAAAAAAAGTTTTTGTACCATCATCTTCGAAATGCAAGAGAAAGGCCATAATGTATTATTCCAGCCAAGGTGAAATTTAGATTTTGGCCACTAGATGGCAGAGGTGTATGTGCAAAGTTTTAGACTGATCCAATGAACCATGGTATTTCTGTTCAAAATGTTGTATCAAGACTGCCCAAATGTGCCTAATTTGTTTATTAATAACTTTTCATGTTCAAAATTGTGCACTCTCCTCAAACAATAGCATAGTATTATTTCACTGTAATAGCTACTGTAAATTGGACAGTGCAGTTAGATTAACAAGAATTTAAGCTTTCTGCCAATATCAGGTATGTCTATGTCCTGGGAAATGTTCTTGTTACTTACAACCTCATGCTAATCGCATTAGCCTACTGTACGTTAGCTCAGCCATCCCATGGACAGGACACCGATTCCGAAGAAGTTTTAACATATTTTTGAATGACTACCTCATCTCTGTAACCCGGCATAAACATACAATTATCTACTGTATAAGGTCCCTCAGTCGAGCAGTGAATTTCAAAAACAGATTCAACCACAAACACCAGGGAGGTTTTCCAATGCCTCGCAAAGAAGGGCATCTATTGGTAGATGGATAAAACAATCTGTGAATCTAAGTGTGCGTTCTCTAATTCTCTCCTTCTCTCTTTCTTTCTCTCTCTCGGAGTACCTGAGCCCTAGGACCATGCCCCAGGACTACCTGACATGATGACTCCTTGCTGTCCCCAGTCCACCTGGCCGTGCTGCTGCTCCAGTTTCAACTGACCTGAGCCCTAGGACCATGCCCCAGGACTACCTGACATGATGACTCCTTGCTGTCCCCAGTCCATCTGGCCGTGCTGCTGCTCCAGTTTCAACTGTTCTGCCTTATTATTATTCGACCATGCTGGTCATTTATGAACATTTTAACATCTTGGCCATGTTCTGTTATAATCTCCACCCAGCACAGCCAGAAGAGGACTGGCCACCCCACATATGCTCTCTCTAATTCTCTCTTTCGGAGGACCTGAGCCCTAGGACCATGCCCCAGGACTACCTGACATGATGACTCCTTACTGTCCCCAGTCCACCTGACCGTGCTGCTGCTCCAGTTTCAACTGTTCTGCCTTATTATTATACGACCATGCTGGTCATTTATGAACATTTGAACATCTTGGCCATGTTCTGTTATAATCTCCACCTGGCACAGCCAGAAGAGGACTGGCCACCCCACATAGCCTGGTTCCTCTCTAGGTTTCTTCCTAGGTTTTGGCCTTTCTAGGGAGTTTTTCCTAGCCACCGTGCTTCTACACCTGCATTGCTTGCTGTTTGGGGTTTTAGGCTGGGTTTCTGTACAGCACTTTGAGATATCAGCTGATGTACGAAGGGCTATATAAATAAATTTGATTTGATTTGATTTATTAATACACTTTGGATGGTGTGTCAATACCCCCAGTCATTACAAAGATACAGGCGTCCTTCTTAAATTAGTTGCCAGAGAGGAAGGAAACCATTCAGGGATTTCACCATGAGGCCAATGGTGATTTTAAAACAGTTGCAGAGTTTAATGGCTGTGATAGGAGAAAACTGAGGATGGATCAACAACATTGTAGTTACTCCACAATACTAAAATAAATGACAGTGTGAAAAGAAGGAAGCTTGTACAGAATAAAAAATATTAGAAAACATGCATCCTGTTTGCAATAAGGCTTCCAAAAATGTGAAAAAAAAAAGTAAATGTACTTAATGTCCTGAAAACAAAGCGTTATGTTTGGGGCAAATCCAACACAACACATTACTGAGTAATACTCTTCATATTTTCAAGTATGGTCGGTGGTTGCATCATATTATGGGTATGCTTGTCATTGGCAAGGACTGAGGAGTTTTTTAGGATAAAAAGTAATGGAATAGATCCTAGAGGAAAACCTGGTTCAGTCTCCTGATAGACTACTGAGACACTGGGAGACAAATTCACCATTCAGCTGGATAATAACCTAAAACACAAGGCCAAATATACACTCGAGTTGCTTTCCAAGATGACACTGAATGTTCCTGAGTGACCTAGTTACAGTTTTGACTTAAATTAGCTTGAAAAGCGATGTCATTACTTAAAAATGACTGTCTACAGACTGATCCAGTTTAATTTCCTCCATCAGCTCTATATCACCCCATCTAGACTGCACAAGTTCAACCCAGATATCTCCTCCCTATGTTTTAGATGTGGCTCAGATGAAGGAACATTCCTCCATTCCACTTGGCAGTGTTCAAATCTACACGGTTTCTGGCAGGGGGTATGCGATACCATATCCTCAATTCACGGGGTTGCATTCCCTTTAGACCCGGAGGTCTGTCTACTGGGTAACTTTACTAACACAAATCTTAGGCAAAGCCATACTATAAAGCTAACAGAAATATTGCTAGCGATTGCCAAGAAATGTATTGCCTTGAAATGGAAATTGGATTCCTCCCTGCCAGTTGCAATGTGGCTATCGGAAGTTAATAGTTGTATCCCTTTGGAGAAAATCACTTACTGCTTGAGGAATAATTTAAAGACATTTTACAGAATTTGGCAACCTTTTATTGACTATATGGAGAATCTCCCCCCACATATCATTGATTGAATCTATATAGAATCCTCACAATGTTTCACACGCAATGTATAATATGTAGCCTACGGCAGGTGATCCAATGTCTCGTTATTATTTTTTTCTTATTGTATGTTTGTTTATATAATAATAATAATAATAATTTATTTTTGTTACGCTCGTCTGTTTCTGTCACTTTGTCCTATCGTTGTCTAATATCTTTTCACTTTTGTTTTGAATGTTCTTAATTGGAAAATGCAAAAATAAAATATTCCAAAAAAAAGAAATGACTGTCTAGCAATGATCAACAACCAACTTGACAGAGCTTGAAGATTTTTAAAAAATAATGATGTGCAAATATTGTACAATCCAGGTGTGCAAAGCTCTTAGTGTCACGGCTGCTCCTGCTCCCCCTCCCTGGCGCTCGAAGGCACCAGGCTCCCCAGCATTACACACTCCTGCCACCATCATTACGCACACCTGCCTCCCCCCCATCACGCGCATCAGCGATTATTGGACTCACCTGGACTCAATCACCTAAGTCAAGGGTTATTAATACTTTCTGAAGGCACTGTATATCCTAAGACATGTGTACTACACATACCTGTATCCAATATCGTCCCAGCCCCGGTCATCCTGGTGAAAGCGTTGCATGGACCTCATGTCTGCAGAACACTGCTGAAAGGTGAGACAAGGCTGGCCAGGCTGGTATGTGTGGTGGATGTACATGAACGAGAGGGGGAGGGACAGGGGGGTGGGGGTGCCCCGGTATGGTGCAGCCCCCCACTGACACCGTGGGATAATAGCTGGACAGTCTAGAAGTGGGGGGATCCAGAGAGATATTGAGTTTTAACATGTTTATCCACTCATTTTTTCAACAATAACACCATGTCTCAATTATTGTTACTATTTGTTCTTTCTTGGATCAAAGTCAAAATTATTCCAATAAATGTTGACCTATCCTTTTTAGCTTTCCCTGCACTACAGTAACCCTCTGTATCTCCACTGTCTCCCTCTGCAGTGGGGTTTACTTACCCATGTATCTGTGGACAAACTCCTTTATTCCTTCCCTCACCACAGCTGTCAGCTCTTCCTTTTCCTGTGACAACATCGTAGAGTGGTCGATCAGTCTCCTCTGTAGGACCAGGGATCTCACCACCTGCCTCTGCAGAAGGGGGGGCCTGGCCAGTTCTCTGAAGTTCTCCCTGCGTAGGCGGCTGATCAGACGAGGAGCAGTGTCCAGTCCTTCCCCCTCAAGACGATGACAGTAGTACATCCTCAGTAGGCTGCTCAGCTTGAGAGGACGCTGGGACTGAGCTGAGACCTCCATCCCTAGAATCACACCATCCATACCGCCGTTAACCAGGGCATCAGTGGCGAGGGAGGGCTTATCGGAGAGGGTGAAGACCTGAGGCGAGGTCACGTCATCCCAGCAGCCATCAGGGCCCAGGCGTTGGGAGAGGAGAGAGCTATTGAAGTGCTGGAAGGACAGACCCAAGTTCCTAGCCAGAGTGAGGGGGTACAGGCCACGGACTTGACACCTCGTCTTAGACACTAGCCCAGCTTCAATACCCAGAAGGACTGGGCTCATAGCAACCGTGGTGCCATCAGCAGTAAGGACAACCCCTTCCTCTCTACCTCTCTCTGTCACCTGATGGCGCACAGCTCTGCCAATTAAATCTGAGAGATTGGAGTCCATAACTGGTGCCTCTGAGGTGCTGTCCTCCCTGATAGTGCCCAAGAAGTGCTGCATGAACTCATCTCTGAGACCAGTTGCCCTGCGCAGGCCTCTCAACACATTTACAGGCTCCAGTCCAGGGTTTCTGTATTCTACCTGCTCCAACACTCTGATGAAGTCATCCATATGCTGGGAGGATGTGACTGAAATCAGAAAACACACTTGTTTACATTTGATAATATTCAGCATCGCTTTTCTATAAACGGAAACTACATACTGTTTTGTACTGTGTATTAATAACTGCACCCTATATTTCCTAAAATAGCATTTTCTTGCAACTTCTTCCTCTAAGTAGCTGTAATGCATTTCCTTGCTGACTTTCTTTCTCTCTCTCGAAAAGAGTTTGACTGCTCACGATCTCTAAATAAATTAAAAAATGTGAACACAAACAGATTGAGTTACCTTTGGTATCAGTGTGAGCACTGACCAAGACCACAAGAAGGGTCAGACACCATTTCCAGTGCGGTTCCATTGGAGAAATCATTGAGTCTTCGACGCCCTGTGCTCCTGACATGTATTATGCATTGCATCGCCTACCTTGAAACATTTATAGGAAGGAAAACACATCAAGTGGATTATGCAACCACTGTACAAACAGATACGGTGCTGGTTCATTTGAGTCATTTGAGGGACATGGTGTGGGAAATTGGCAACTGTTAGGTAAGTGTGTGTGTACATGTGTGTTTGTCCTTATGGCTCAAGGTCTTTCTGAATTTAAACGTTTCATTTTTTACATTATTGCATTACACCACTGTCACAAGTACAACCTTTAGGTCTGCAATTTATTTTCCTCTTCTCCTCGAGTACTTTGTATAGACTGTTGTTTCATAATATCTCAATATTAAACACAATTCTGTTAAAAAGTATTGTACAGCAGCATCATATTGTATTTCGTGTTTAGGTAACAGTATCTTTTAAATCACTGAAAGGTATGTGACGCATGAGAATGCAAGCATGTACTTGTTCCTTTTCCAAATGGCCCTAGAAATACACAGCAAGAACTCACAAAGGAAATTCCCATGCATCATTTAACAGGAATATTTGTTTTAACCATGCATCTTTTTCAAAGCATGTAATTTAGATTACACATGTGGAAACAGGTATGTGTCAGATGAGCACATGCACTGCTGTTCACAGATCAGTGCTTTACTAGAACAAGACACGTGACCAGAACAGGAAGTCACCAACACAACAGCAGGCTAAAAACATTGAAGCACGGTAAGTGGTTTTAGGTCCTTGTATAAGAATAATTAACTATATAAATAAATAAATATGTTTAATGTTAGCTTGTTAACATTCTGAATGACTGAGTTCTGGCCTTTCTGTCGTCGAGTGAGTTCGCTAGCTTGCTTGACAATATTAACTAAATTTGCACTAGCTAGCAGCTACATTAGCTGGCTAGTTACGCTAGCATCCAATATATTTTATCTTCCCCTTTCGTCTGCACTAGCAGCCACTTTGTTGTTTCTTCAACGCAGTTAGCTCCTCCTAATTCACGGAATCGTCGTTGGCTAATCTCTTTGCATATGTACTGCAGGTAAAGATTGCCACAGCCCGCACATGCGCCGAAGCTGGCCCTCTTGAGGCGCGGCGACCTGAATCCCAAAACAACCCCCATAGGCCCTTTCACCTGATTTACGCGCGAGGCACGTAACTACACAGCGAGCTGTGACGAATTCGAGAGGTGTGAGCCATACTACCACCATAGGCACTTGTTAAGATCAACAACAACAAAAAATACTAACTTGTTAAAAGACGGATAGCTAAACATTGTGGTTGAAGATCCTGGTTGAAAGTGTTATCTATCTATAGCTATAGCTAATCCTCTCAGATCTTCACCTGCCTTGGGTAGTGGTGAGGGGTTGATTTGGAATTGACATGGCTAGCATATTATCACTTCAGGCTATTTTACTTCTATTTACAGATCATTCTCTTTCAGAAAATGGACACTCGGTTCACGAGAGGAAAGTCAAACATCCTGGAACGGCCTCTAACCCGTCCCAAGACTGAAGTCAGTGTGAGTGCCTTTGCACTGCTCTTCTCTGAGATGGTGCAGTATTGCCAGAGCCGCGTGTACTCTGTGTCCGAGCTGCAGCAACGCTTGGCAGACATGGGTCAGAGCGTTGGCGCCAGTATGCTGGACGTGCTGGTGCTGAGGGAGAAGAATGGGAAGAGGGAGACTAAGGTGCTTAACATACTGCTCTTCGTCAAGGTACGTGCTTGCATGGGCTCAAGGTAGATAAGTTCATATGTAACAGTCTGATATGGTGTAATTACTTGTCATTATGCCCATGCATAAGTACATGTCTATAATTTTCAATTTGCTTCATATAGGTGTCAGTATGGAAAGCCATGTTCGGTAAGGAGGCAGACAAGCTGGAGCAGGCCAACGATGATGACAAGACCTACTACATCATAGAGAAGGAGCCACTGATCAACGCTTACATCTCTGTGCCCAAGGAGAACAGCACACTAAACTGTGCTGCATTCACCGCTGGCATCGTAGAGGCCATTCTCACACACAGTGGCTTCCCTGCCAAGGTCACAGCCCACTGGCACAAGGGCACCACGCTCATGATCAAGTTTGATGAAGCTGTGATAGCCAGAGACAAGGCCCTGGATAGCAGATAGAGGAGAGAGTGTTGGTGTACACATGATAGAATAAGAGAATGATGAAGTTGATCATCATTATCACTATTAGGTCTCAATATGCTCTGGTGAGTTAACGAGCCAGTAATGTGAGATATGGACTGAGTGAATGATTGGTCTGTAGGCAAGTCTGCATATGAGTAGTTGAGTTGTGAATATACAGTATATTGAGAAGTGAAACAGGATGTCTATATCACCACATGAGAGAGTAAATATGAATGAATGATTATAATGTTAATCCCAATTCTGAGCTATTGTATTTATTTGGTCCAAGAAGGGTCCATATGAGATGACGTTTATAAAGGTCTATGTTTCTTGTGTTTCTTGTCAGTCAACCCTTATCTAATGACTTTGACATTCTCATTGACAGTGTATCTTAAACCATCTCTCAAGACTGCATAGGATGTATGTGAATGTCATCGCTTTTGTTTTTGATATCCCAAGACATTTCGGAATCACACAAAGGACCAACACATTGACGATATGGGCTGCAGTATAATACATCAATATGTGCAATGGTTTACCCTCCAACTGAGTTCAACATGGTGCAATTAAAGACTGGCATTGTGTTCCCTAAACAAATTATATTTTAAACTATTATTCAAAATATTTGAAAGTTATCAGTGGTCATTTCCATAGAGCATTATGTTGGCAAAAATGTCCTGACAGGTTTGTAGGTGTAGTTTCATTTTTACACCTTTATTTGTTTCTATCTAGACATGTTTGAAATACTTTTACTGTTTATCACCGTGTTTAAGCATTTTAGCGATTAACTGATATTAAGACTTGCCGAGTAATTCTAAAGATCAGGTGATCATATGTAGAAAATCGATGAATCCAGGGGTGTGTTCAATGTGTTTGCTACGTTCAACAATTTGAACTTAACACATACATTTGAGTAATTTAGAAAACGCTATCTACACGTTTTCCCTAGACTTCCTTGTACGTTTTTGAACAGAGTGTGACGTACATTTGTTCCTTACGGTGGTTGTGCCGGAGTGTAGCTTGAAAGAAATTAGTGACATTTAAAGGGCAGCGGATACATTTTGAACCCATAACCCCTCGCCGTTTTTCAACTGGTCGTTCATTATGACACGGTTTCCGTTGTACTGAACGCAGTTTAGCTTTGATCGTTTGACTATCAATGCAATGGGTGGGGCCACAAACGCTATCACGAATTAGATATTTTGAGACCAATGACCATGAAGGCATATCACATGGTGATTGTCATGTGACTATTAGAAGCTGCGACTTTGTGATTGTGGAGCGCAGCGTCCCTATTCTCTTGTAATTTGTTTCCTCAATGTTTAGCTTTCTGACAGTCCTAAACGAATATTTCTATTAATTTCTTAAATTGTATTATTCGTAGGAATTCATTCATGTCCTGCAAAGCATCGCCATGGCATCATCGAACTGTAACTGCATCCAAGACGGTACAGGTTGGTCATGTACTTCAATTTATCAGTCTAAGCCTCATTTTTAAAGTTAACCAGCATTTACCAAACTCGGTCCTCGGGACCCCAAGGGGTGCACGTTTTGGTTATTGATGATTTATATCAGCTCTGTACTGTTAAGGGAAGAAGCAAAACATGCACCCATTGGGGTCCCGAGGGCCGAGTTTGGTAAACCTAAAGGTGTATAAAATAACACATTTCATAAGGATAATGTATTTGTTGTATAGTGTTAAATGGGAAGACTGCATGTCATCTGTGAGTGCCTAGCATCGCAATATGATCATAATAGGCTAATTGTATGTCAATAATGCTTCCATTGCTGTATCGTACCTCGCCCAAGAATATACTAAATGTTATTTTCAGAGGCGAATTGACTCTGGCAGCCAAATAATCAATCTAAACGTGAATCGATCCTCAATTGTGGTACGGTTCTAGAAACATTAAGCTTTCTACTTTCATATCACCAAAATAATTTAACAAATTCCAAATATACACTTACTGTATCCTGTTTTTAACAGTTGCAGCCGGCAGTATTTTTCAGTTACAACACGTTTGTGGCGTCCTTGTTCCCACACATGTGTTGGGAGACGCAGATAGCTAATTAGCACAGGTAGTCGCCTCCGACTTCCGTAAACAAACCGAGGTAAAATTGGTTTTACATTCAACAGACATTCTCCAAAAGAAATGTTACAAATGTAAAAAATCAATAACGTTTTCACTGATTATGACATAATCATCATACTAGGTTTGATTTAGTCTATAAATGTCTAGTATACTTTTCAACCTTTGCTTTGAATAGAAATTCCAGTTTTGATTTGATAGAAATACATCAAATCTAAAATATTGCATTTAAAGATGAAGAAATCAATAACTAATTCAGTGATTGTTGCGGAAAAGTGAAAATATGCGTTTATTTGCAATAACTTTAAAGAAATGTTCATTTCAAGTACAATTATTTCTATATAAAGTTAGACTATGTAAACATTGTTTACATAAAGTTGTACAATCTTACATTTTATGCCAAATCGATGGTTGCATTTTTAGTGCAACAATTCCACATTTTAAAGTAGTTACAAGGCACAAAATTCACTTATTTATATGTCTCTAATTTAACAGCTAAGAGGCCCCTTCCAATCATTTTCTATTTTGGCTTTGTTCAAGTCCTTTGTCATACCCAGACAAGCTGAATGGTACCATCTCCTGAGGTAATAGATTCAGCTGTTGAACACTTACATGCAAATGTTTAATATTCCCAGAACACATTACGGAAAGTCTATAGAGTCAGTGGTCACTTTATTAGGTACAACTACCTTTGCATCTGGAACAGCGTGAATTCAAAACAATTGATGAAACTGGGAAAGGAGAGAGACTGTTCAAGTTATTAAGTACAGTTGAGTTTGAGTTGAGTTTATTTTTTATTTTTACAGGGACAGTGCACATTAATCAACGTTTCAGTAAAAGTGCCGGTTTTAGCCAGCCGGCTAATTTTCAACAGCAGTCCCTGGGCAGGTTATTAAAAACAATTACAATATAGACAATAGTAACATAGAACAAGCAAGACATAGCAACATAGGACAAGCAAGACATGGCATACAGACAGAGCAACATAGAACAAAAAGCAGCAAGACAAAATTCATAAAAGCAACAGTGTTTCCACACCTCACAAGCTACAGACAACATGGAAAGCGGCAACACACAGCTAGGGACTATGTTCACAAATCTGATTGACCATTAGCCAGGTCTTCAAGCATTTTGTGAAAGTGTGATATGTGGTGCAGTTATGTGTGTCTGATGGCAGTGTATTCCAGACATGGGAAGCTCTCACAGAGAATGCAGATTTACTAAAGGTGCTTTTCCTTAGGGGAACTATACAGTCACCTCTCATGGCAGAGCTTGTGGATCTGCTGCCATATGTCTGGGTTTTCTGTTTAACAAAAATATTGAGTGGAGGGGGAGCCAGGCCATTAAGGATCTTGAATACAAGACATGCGTCGGTGTATTGCACAAGATTTTCCCAACTCAAGAGCTCATGCTTTCTAAGGATGTGACAATGATGATGGCTATTGGGCTTCCTATCAAGCACTTTGAGAGCCTGTTTGTAGACAGACTGAATAGGTTTTAATGTTGTACAGCAAGCTTGGGCCCAACTAGTCAAGCAGTATGTTAAGTGGGGGAGTATCATAGATTCGAAGTACAGTTTTGATATCTCTGTAGTCAAACAATTTCGTATAAATCGGAAATTAGCTAGGTTGAATTTGGTTATTTGAATTACCTTTTTCACATGCTTTTTAAAAGAGAGGTTGGAATCAAGTATGATGCCAAGGTACTTAAAATCGGATACCACCTGGAGCTTCTCCCCTGACACATAGACATCTGGCTCAGTAGCATCTGTTGCCCTCTTTGTGAAGAACATGCAAACAGTTTTTTTCACATTGAGATGCAAACACGAGTCACTGAGCCACTTTGTAACCTGGACCATTACAGTAGTGAGTTCTTGTGCAGCTTGTTGTTTGCTCTTTGCATGCACATATATCACTGTATCATCTGCATACATTTGAACTTCAGACCCAGTACAGACAGAAGGCAGATCATTAATGTACAGGCTGAACAGGAGGGGCCCCAGTATTGACCCTTGGGGCACGCCCACATCATAGCTACGAGTGGGCGACATCTCATTGCTCACTCTGACACACTGTGTTCTGCCTTCAAGGTATGATTTCATCCATCTCAAGGCATCAGGGGAAAAGTTGAACTTGGACAATTTTGTGATGAGAATCTCATGGTTAACAGTATCAAAAGCCTTCCTTAGGTCCAGAAATACAGCCCCAACAGCACCCCCTTTGTCCATCTTGGACTTCACATTTTCCAGAAGAAAGCAGTTGGCCGTTTCTGTGGAGTGTTTCGCTCTGAAGCCAAACTGCATGGAGTGTAATGTGAAGGGGCTGTTGTTGAGGTGGGCAATCAGTTGTTCTGCTACACACTTTTCAACAACCTTTGACACCACAGGTAGTATACTAATGGGCCTGTAGTTACTCACGTCAGCAGGGTCGCCTGATTTAAAGATGGCCGTTATTATGGCCGACTTCCATAGCCTTGGAAACACACCGAGACCAATAGATGTGTTGGTGACCTTAGTAATGGGGCCAATGAGTGACTCTTTGTAGTTTTTAAGAAGGGTAGAGTCCATCCCAAACACATCTTTGGCTTTAGAGTTCTTTAGTGAGCTAATCACCTTGTTCACCTTTGACTCAAACCTCCCTTATGATGAAGACAGGTTGAGTGTCATTTACTAGCACTGAGCCCAAGAAACCAGTGGAGGGGTTCTGTGTCAGTACCCTGACAGAGTCAATAAAGTAGGAATTGAAGGCTGTTGCTATTTCGACTGCATCCTGTGTTAGATTGTTATTCACCATGATTTCTAGTCTTTTTGCAATGTTACCATGGTCTTACCCTGTTAACTTTTTTAGATTCTCCCATATCAATTTAGAATTTCCCTTTGCTTCACCAATTATGTTAATAAAAAAGTTTGCCTTGGCCTGTCTGATTTCTTTCATCACCTTATTTCTCAACATGGTAAACCTACATCTGTCATGCTCTAATTTAGATTTTAGAGCTATTTTTAGAGCATAATCTCGTTCTTTCATCAATTTCCAGATTTCTCCATTTAGCCAAGGAAGAGTGCTCTTTTGGCTAGGTTTGGATTTGACTTTCTTTAGGAAGCCATTTATTGTAGTCTGGATTGTGGATAGAAAAACCTGACTATCAGCTTCCACGTCTGTATAGGACAAGAGATCATTCCAGTTTATTCCCTTAATTGCTTTTTCAAAATAGTTTAAATCACTCTTAGGTATTCTGAGTTGATCCGTTGGATCAGTTGGAGTTTATTAGTCTGTACAAGTTTTTGAACTTTTCTGAGTTACAAAAGACGATCACAGACTGTCATTTTGCACATTCTAAAGTTCAAACAAACAGTAACAGAATACCTGAATACTTCTCTGCATGCTTTATTGTCTAGCAAGCCAAGACCATGGGACTTGGTGTATGTAGGAGCAATTTATTTTCATGAATAGGGTGGTGAACCTGGCAACTGAGTGTAGATATCACAAACAACTCATTTTGAGCAGTGTCTGTCTGTTATACGTTTGATCAATGGGTATAATGGTAAATCTGATCTACAAGTTCCTCATAGGCTCACTTGGATATTTAGAGTTGGAGGTAAAGAAAAAAATATTAAACAAGGACATTAAAACAATGGCAGAGTTCTTTCATCCACATCCATTGACATAAAATATGTATTTTAAAGTATAAATAATGTGTGGTAGTTGCACACTTCCCTGCTGAATTATGTAGAGCTGATTTGGGCCAGCTGATATTTGTGTTCATGATCTTTTGTGGGGAAAAAACAAACACATTTTTGTGCTAGCAGTTTGGAAGAGAGGGAGCAAATAGCATAGGCACAGCCTGGTTGAAGTCCTAGTTTTAATGGTTAGTGCCAGTAGATTGCAGAGGGTTCACATACAGTTCAGAGGCAAATCATAATGTATACATTTAGCCCAAAAACAAAACATGTACTGTCCACTTCTTATATTAGTGCTTTTGTTTGTTATGGCTTTATCTTTGCAACTCTGCCTAGAAGGCCAGCATCCCAGAGTCGCCTTTTCACGATTGAGATTTGTGTTTTACGGGTACTATTTAATGAAGCTGCCAGTTGAGGACTTGTGAGGCACCTGTTTCTCAAACTAGACACTCAAAAGTACTTGTGCTCTTGCTCAGTTGTGCAGCAGGCCTCCCACTCCTCTTTCTATTCTGGGTAGAACCAGGTTGCGCTGTTCTGTGAATTGAGTAGTACACAGCGTTGTACGAGATCTAGTTTCTTGGCAATTTCTCGCATGGAATAGCCTTAATTTCTCTGAACAAGAATAGACTGACGAGTTTCAGAAGAAAGTACTTTGTTTCTGGCCATTTTGAGTCTGTAATCGAACCCACAAATGGTGATGCTCCAGATACTCAACTAGTCTAAGAAAGGACAGTTTTATTGCTTCTTTAATCAGGGCAACAGTTTTCAGCTGTGCTAACATAATTGCAAAAGGGTTTTCTAATGATAAATTAGCCTTTTAAAAATGATAATCTTGGATTAGCTAACACAACGTGCCATTGGAACACAGGGGTGATGGTAGCTGATAATGGGCATCTGTATGCCGATGTAGATATTCCATAAAAAGAATCTGCCTTTTCCAGCTACAATAGTCATTTACAACATTAACAATTTCTATACTGTATTTATGATCAATTTGTTATTTTAACTAAAACAAGGACATTTCTGACCCCCAAACTTTTTAACGGTAGTGAACGTTACGGTTCACTCTTAGTTTTCCTTATCTCCACTGTGGAATGTCCTGGTCTTCTTGATCCATCCACCTGTCTTTGTTAGTTAGCCCTGACCCCTTCATCCTGTAGTTTTTTCAATGTAATTTAATTTAAGATGACTGAAGATGCAGAACATTCTGCCAGGCCCCTTCTAATAGGGTATAACAGACTCGTTATGACTTTAACCACACACACTCTAGATGGACTACATGACCTCTATCAAATCCAAACTGGAATTTTTACTAAAAAAATAAAGTTGTAAAAGTATGCTAGACATTTATAGAATAAATCATACCTAGTTTGATGGTTCTGTGACAAATGGTGAATTAGTTATTGATTTATATAGCTTTAAATTGCATTTGAAAGATTTTGTTTCCATCAAAACAAAGGTTGTAAAATTACGTATAGAATAAACCATATCTATTTTTATGTTTCTGTGACAATGAATTAGTTATTGATTTTTACCATTTTAAATAGCTTTTGGCGAATGTCCGAATATAAACCAACTTTACCTCGGTCGTAAACAAGCACTTTAACATGGAAATATGGCTGTGTGGGAACCCTATAAAGGTGTATTAATTGAACTTTTTTGGAAAATTATTTATTGATATGGAAGTGAAGTACCATGTTTCCATAACTGTATCCCTTGCAATGCCTATTTGCTTTTATTGCTAGAGGCGTCATTATGGACCTTGATTCGATCCCGGCCTGTATCACAACCTGCGGTGATTGGGAGTCCCATAGGGCGGTGCACAATTGGCCCAGCGTCATCCGGGTTAGGTTAGGGTTTGGCCGGGGTAGGCCGTCATTGTAAAATAAACATGTGTTCTTAACCGACTTGCCTAGTTAAATAAAATACAAATGGTTGTGTCCAGTTTTCAGAGGGTTATTAGAATATTCCATCATTGTCCCACCAAACATACTCAGAACATGGTTGCCATGTTGTCTGAACATAAGTTAATGTTCTAGACGAGTGTCATGGGAATGTTGCAAGAACATTTCTGTATCAGTTGTCAGGACATCGGCTGATCATTTACAGGGCTTTCTGTGTAGTGGTTTAATGTTGGTGGGGCATGTTAACCTGTTTTTACTGATAATCCTGAATCACTATGATCAATAAAATAGATTTTCTCGAGTACTTTTAACAGAGGTGATATTTACTTCAAATTGCATTCGCCCTATTGCTTAAGCCTATCAAGTTGTTTAATCTATATACATGCTAGATGGAGGGGTTAGGGTTTCTTCTGGACAGGGCCTATTGGTCTAACTATACTTCCCCATTAAGCACATGCCCAAGATATATCATTATTGGGACAGTGGTTAGGACTTTCATCATTGGTAATGGAGACCTGGGTTCCAGACCTGCTAGGAGAGTCACCCTACTTTCTCATTCTTAGCAATATACACTGAGTGTACAAAACATTAGGAACACCTTCCTCATTCATTTACACCTGCTTCTGCCCTCGGAACAGTCTCAATTAGTTGGGGCATGGACTCTACAAGGTGTCAATTGTTCCACAGGGATGCTGGAACATTTTGACTCCAATGCTTCCCATAGTTGTCAAGTTGACTGGATGTCCTTTGGGTGGTGGACCATTTTTGATGCACAAGGGAAACTGTTGAGCTTAGAAAAACCCAGCAGCGTTGCAGTTCTTGACACACAAACCGGTGCACCTACTACTATAACGTGGTTTAAAAGGATCTTATATCTTTTGTTTTGCCCATTCACCCTCAATGTCACAAATATAATCCATGTCTCAAGGCTTAAAAATCCTTCTTTAACCTGTATTTGGCACGTGACAAATAACATTTGATTTGAGATGTAGGTGATGAGACAACCAGTGTAGACAAAGTGAAATGCTTACTTACAAGCCCTTAACCAACAATGCTTTAAGAAGTAAAAAATAAAAGTGTTAAGTAAAAAAATTAACAAATAATTCAACAGCAGCAGTAAAATGACAAGCGAGACTATATACAGGGGGTAACGGTACAATGTGCAGGGGCACCGGTTAGTCGGGCTAATTGAGGTAATATGTAGGTAGTTAAAGTGACTATGCATAGATTATAAACAGAGTAGCAGCAGCATAAAAATAGGGGTCTGGGTAGCCCATCTATACTGATTTTGAAGTGGATTTAAAAAGTGACGTCAATAATGGATCATAACTTTTATCTGCTCAGTCCTAATGTTTTTCATGCTCGGTGTTTGTTAGTCATTATTTAGCAAGTTACAACACACCTACACTATAGTTGGGCCATGTCCTGTCCAGAAGAAACCCTACCCCCTCCTTCCTAGGCACTTGTGTTGATCTGAAACAACTTGATAGGTGGCAGGCTGTAAGTAATTGGGTGAATGCACTGAGGTATATCTCAGCTCTGTTAAAAGTACACTCAAGAAAAACATTTATTGATCATAGAGATTCAAGAAAACAGGTTAACATGCCTAACCATCATTAGACAACTACACGGAAAATCCTTAAAATGCCTAAATAAGTAGCCCTAAATCAAATCAATGATGAGACTGGTCAGATGAACCAATATAGGTATTTCAGTTAATTAAAAAAACAACCTTATTTACATAACTATTCAAACCTTTTGCTATGAGACTTGAAATTGAGCTCAGGTGCATCCTGTTTCCGTTGATCATCCTTAACATATTTCTACAACTTGATCTGAGTCCTTCTATGGTAAATTCAATTGATTGGACATGATTTGGAAAGGCACACACCTGTCTATATAAGGTCCTACAGTTGGCAGTTAATGTCAGAGCAAAAATCAAGCAATGAGGCCAAAGGAATTGTCCGTACAGCTCTGCGACAGGTTTGTGTCAAGGCACAGATCTGGGGAAGGGTACCAAAACATTTCTGCAGCATTGAAGGTCCCCAAGAACACAGTGGCCTCCATCATTCTTAAATTGAGAATTAACGGCCAGCTCTCTTACTAGAGCTGGCCGCCCAGCCAAACTGAGCAATTGGGGGAGAAGGGACTTGGTCAGGGAGAGCAGAGCTGACAGAGCTCCAGAGTTCCTCTGTTGAGATGGGAGAATCTTCCAGAAGGACAACCATCTCTGCAGCACTCCACCAATCAGGCATTTATGTTAGAGTGGCCAGACAAAAGCCACGCCTCAGTAAAAGGCACATGACAGCCCACTTGGAGTTTGCCAAAAGGCACCTAAATGACTCTGACCATGAGAAACAAGATTTTCTGGTCTGATGAAACCAAGATTGAACTCTTTGGCCTGAATGCCAAGTGTCATGTCTGGAGGAAACATGGGACCTCCCTACGGTGAAGCATGGTGATGGTGGCAGCATCATGCTGTGGGGATGTTTTTTAGCGTCAGGGACTGGGAGACTAGTCCGGATTGAGTGAAGATGAATGGTGCAAAGTACAGAGAAATCCCTTGATGAAAACCTGATCCAGACCTCAGACTTGGAGTCATTGTCAAAAGGACAACGACCCCAAGCACACGGCCAAGACAACGCAGGTGTGGCTTCGGAACAAATACAGGTGTGCCAAGCTTGTAGCGTCATACCCAAGATGACTCAAAGATGTAATTGCTGCCGAAGGTGTATCAACAAAGTACGGAGTAAGGGGTCTGAATACTTATGTAAATTTGCTATTTCATTTTTTTTGTTTTAATACATTTACAAAATGTCAACTTGTTTTTGCTTTGTCATTATGGGTTATTTTGGGTAGATTGGGGGGGGGGAGAGAACCTAGCAATTTTAGAATAAGGCTAACATAACAATGTGGAAAAAGTCAAGGGTTCTCTATTTTTTTATTGAATGGGCTATATCATACCTACTGATCCAATGCATGCTTGAATTATATAATTATAGTAACATTACAGTACCACATCTCTTTCCCACTTCCTCTTTTTCAGCAGCAATATCAAGCTTATGAGTGCTCTTTTCAAATATGCCTTCCCTATGTTGTATGTAGAAACTCATGTCTGTCATTGATTCTCTCTCAGAGAAGGATGAGCTGTTCTCACCTGTGAGCAGCTACAGGTCCGATGACCTCAGTGGCGGGAACCCCCGGGTCACCGGTCTGGTAGGCTCAGAGCTCAGGCAACCGCAGGAGGAGGAGGCACTGCGGAGGAAGCTCAAGTACTTTTTCATGAGCCCCTGTGACAAGTACCACGCCAAAGGCCGCAAGCCCTTTAAACTAGTCCTGCAGCTGCTCAAGATACTCATTGTCACTGTACAGGTGGGCCTTTACTGAACTGAAGAATTGGTATTCATGATGGGTCTTCTGTTGATTTTCAGTGTTTTAACCCTTAATCCCCTGTCACTCCCTTCTCTAGTTAGTCCTGTTTGGCTTGAGTAACCAGATGGTGGTGACATTCAAGGAAGAGAACACAGCATCCTTCAAACACCTTTTCCTTAAAGACTACCGGGATGGCTCTTCAATGGCAATCCACACACAGAGTGAACTCTATAGCCATATTTATTATGCTGTAGATCAGGTACTTGTATCTCAGTACGCAACACTAATCAGAGACCGGCAGATGAGTGACTTCTCAACCCTCTCATGTTGTTCTATGTAATGCCTTGTTATTAAATTATTTTGTCTTCCTTGTCTGTCTATATGATGTCTTGCTATTAGTATAACTGTATGTTACCTATTCCATATATCATCCTTTCTATTTTCTTTTCCTCAGTTCCTGGCTCTACCACAGACATCAGTGGGGCGGTATGCATATGTGTGGGGTGAGGGTGTGAATGAGAGTGCCCTCTCTCTGTGCCAGCGGTACTACAAGAGGGGCATCATCGACCCCATCAACGACACCTTTGACATCGACCCCAAAGTTATTACCGGTACCCTGGCCGCATTCTCCTTTTTCTGTTCATTAAGTTGTCTATCAAATTCCACCTCCATGTATTTGACATCAGTCTGTTGGTCTTGTTTTAAAAAAAATCCACTGCCAGTTGTCTTTGGCCTGTCAGGAAGTAACTGTTATTGACTCAAAGCTCCACATATGTCAAGAGTTGCCCTCTAACCGTGCCCTACTTTCAGTGCTGAGAATAGATCCTGTCCATAAAAGCATCAACCATATAAGTGCTATTTCCACTAACATCAGCAAAATAATAGAGAGCTGGCCAAATGGACGTCTTCTGTTCGATTCACCTGCTGATTTCACAAAGATGGTTAATTGGCACAGTTTAAAAAAAAAAAAAAAATTGTGTTTTGGCAACGGACCATTGTTTGAAATATTATCAAAAGTGGTTGAGTCAAGGTTGGCAACTAAACAGAAGTAGTTAAGATAACCTAGTATTTCAAAATGTTGAAGTTGTGAAAGTATTTTCCATTGGCTTTGGGGAAAAAAAGTGAATAACAGAATACTTGCAAGTGTCAAATGTACATTGAGTGTACAAAATATTAGGAAGACCTGCTAATTCCATGACGTAGACTGACCAGGGGAATCCAGGTGAAGCTATGTTCCCTTATTGATGCTACTTGTTTAATCCACTTCAATCAGTGTAGATGAAGGGGAGGAGACATGGATTGTGTATGTGAGCCATTCAGAGGGTGAATGGGCAAGACAAAATATTTAAGGGCCTTTGAACGGGGTATGGTAGTAGGTGCCAAATGACACCGTTTGTGTCAAGAACTGCAACACGTGTGTATCAAGAATGGTCCACCCAATGGGCATCCAGCCAATGTGACACAACTGGGGGGAGGGGGGGGGGGGGGTGCGCGCAACACAATATTAGGAAGGTGTTCCTAATGTTTGGAATACTCTGTAGATGCTTCTGGAAATAAATCTCCTGGATTTCTGTTTTTGTTCCTACTCTCTCTCAACTTGCTTTTATTCCATCCTTCGGCCTTTTTCAGATTGCATTGGTGTGGACCCACTACCAGACCCTCCTTCTCCTGATTACAGTAACTACAAGAACTTCACTCTCCAGTTTCACAAGTGAGACACACAATGGTGTCCCTTGCTCCCTCTCCCCCTTTTATTCTAGCATGCAATTCCTCATAGGGTTTTAAATCCCATTTTTGTCATTTTGTCAGTCCTTATGTTAATATATTGCTTATGTAATGCATTACATATCAACATGGAACATTACTGGGTAATATCACTTCTCTATTGAGATTACATGCATTCCTCTTACTGGATCTTGTCTCGCGTCTTCTTCTTCTTGGTCTCCAGGCTGATCAATGTGACCATTCAGTTCCAGCTGAAGGCCATAAACATCCAGACCATCATCAACAATGAGATCCCTGACTGCTACACCTTTGCTATTATGGTGAGATGACCTACTAATTTCCCTTGAACAGCCCAGTTTCCCCTATATGCATTTAAATTGTGGCCTCCACAAATGTTTTAAAATGTTTTCAGTGTAAACTTAAGCGACTAAATACAGATAATGTATGTAGAAAATATAGGATGGCGCAATATATTTAGAAATAAGAATCTTTGAGAACTAACAATCACAGCCCACGTTACCTTAGACAGCTGTTATAAAGCCAGGATTTGTGTTGTAGCTACGTATACAGTGTGTGTGTATTGTGGCTGCTGTCAGGTTGTCCTGGATAACAAGGCTCACAGCGGCAGAGTGAAGATCAGCCTGCTCAACCATGCCTCCATCAAGAAGTGCAAAGACCCCAACGTGTGGGGACATGGTGAGAGAGCGAGGATGGGGGGGGGTACTGCTTGAGATTGATTCACTTCTTTCCTGCTGTTCCTTACTAGCTGTTTGCCTCCTCCTTCCCTTCACTCCCTGACTTAATTCATTCAAACAACCCTCCTTTCTTCTTCCTCCTATAGCGGAGAACTATGCACGGGAGGCTTTTGACGTGCTGGTGGCCATAGTGTGTCTGCTGTCCCTGCTGCTGTGTGGTCGCTCCATCCTCAGAGGAGTCATCCTACAACATGTAAGACCAAGGCTGACAATGTAATTTACATGAACAAAAATATAAATGCAACAATTTAAAACATATGACCCATAATTCATAGAAGGAAATCAGTCAATTTAAATTAATTTGGCCCTAATCTATTGATTTCACAAGACTAACAAACAAATGATAGTCCCACTAAGCGCAAACCATATGGAATGGCGTATCGCTGCATAATGCTGTGGAGCCATGCTGGTTAAGTGTGCCTTGAATTCTAAATAAATCAGAAGGTGTCACCAGCAAAGCACCCCCACACCACTTCCTCCATGCTTCACGGTTGGAACCACACATGCGGAGATCATCCGTTCACCTACTCTGCGTCTCACAAAGACACGGCGGTTGGAACCAAAAATCTAAAATTTGTTCTCCTCAGACCAAAGGACAGATTTCCACCGGTCTAATGTTCATTGCTCGTTTCTTGGCCCAAGCAAGTCTCTTCTTCTTATTCATGTCCTTCAGTAGTGGTTTCTTTGCAGCAATTCGACCATGAAGGTCTGATTTCATGGAGTCTACACTGAACTGTTGATTTCTCTTGATTTCTCTTACTTGACCTATGTGAAGCATTTATTTGGGCTGCAATTTAAGGTGCAGTTCACTCTAATGAATTTATCCTCTGCAGCAGAGGTAACTTGGTATTTTCCTGTGGCGGTCTGAATGAGAGCCAGTTTCATCATAGCGCTTGATGGTTTTTGCGACTGCACTTGAAGAAATGTTTAAAGTTCTTGAAATTTTCCACATTGACTGACCTTCATGTCTTAAGTAATGGACTGTTTTTCTTTGCTTATTTGATCTGTTCTTGCCATAATATGGACTTGGTCTTTTACCAAATAGGGTTATCTTCTGTATACCACCCTACCTTGTCACAACACAACTGATTGGCTCAAACGCAATAAGAAGGAAAGAAATTCCACAAATGAACTTTTAACAAGGCACAGCTGTTAATTGAAATGAAATCCAGGTATTCTTGACTTCAGAACGTTCCGTGAATAAACCTTTTTGTCTATTTAGCTGGGTCTCCGTCTGTTTCATTCGACCAGGATCTTACAAATTCTGGTTTGCAGACTGAGAGTAATATAATTAGATTGGGTGATGTACCTGGAGAACATAATTCTCTTATCACTACCTCATGAAGCTGCTTGAGAGAATGCCAAGAGTGTTTCAAATCTAAAATATATTTTGATTTAACACTTTTTGTTTTGTTTTTTTGGTTACTACATGATTCCATATGTGTTATTTCATCATTTTGATGTCTTCACTATTCTACAATGAAAAAAATTAAGTAAAAACTTTAAATGAGTAGGTGTCAGCTTGCGACCCCATTTTCATATCAATCAATCAAATGTATTTATAAAGCCCTTTTTACATCAGCCGATGTCACAAAGAGCTATACAGAAACCCAGCCTAAAAGCCCAAACAGCAAGCAATGCAGATGTAGAAGCACAGTGGCTAGGAAAAACTCCCTTGAAATGCAGGAACCTAGAGAGGAACCAGGCTCTGAGGTGTGGCCAGTCCTCTTCTGGCTGTGCCAGGTGGAGATTATAACCGTACATGGCCAAGATGTTCATAGATGACCAGCAGGGTCAAATAATAATAATCAGTGGTTGTAGAGGGTGCAACAGGCCAGCACCTCCGGCGTAAATGTCAGTTGGCTTTTCATAGCTGATCATTCTGAGTTGGAGACAGTAGGTGTGGTAGCTCGACAGTCGAACACAGCAGGTCCGGAACAAGGTAGCACGTCAGGTGAACAGGTCAGGGTTCCTTAACCGCAGGCAGAACGGTTGAAACTGGAGCAGCAGCGCGACTAGGTGGACTGGGGACAGCAAGGCCATATCAGGCGACCCCCACATAGGGTCGTGACACCTAGTTTGGGAACCGCTGGTTTATTCTGTTCATTTGTCTGTCCCGTCTCTGTGTTTCTGACAGGAGTATGTCCAGTTCTTCAGACACAGACTGAATCACAGTGTGTGCTGGGCAGACAGGATGGAGTTCATTAACGGCTGGTTCATCCTGCTCATCATCAGTGACCTGCTCACCATCACCGGCAGCTTCATCAAGATTGGCATAGAGTCCAAGGTAATACAGAACAATGCATTGCTTTTAGTTTCACATCTTTCCAGGCCTGCGCCAGTCCCCCCACCTTTTAGAATTAGACAGAGCAAATAATATCATTATTAAAATCATTTAAATGACTCTGTCCTTCAGAACATGTCGTTGTATGATGTGTGTGGGATTCTGCTCGGTACCTCCACTCTGCTGGTGTGGGTGGGAGTCCTCCGCTACCTCAGTTTCTTCCAGAAGTACAATGTGAGTGACATAATCAGTCTCACACAAATGCACACATTGACATTTAAGTTGAATGGCTTTCTGGGGAGGTTTTGTGTCACTTCCCACTTTTTTTCTTTTTTCCCATGTGTAAATTTGTCTTAAATTTTCTCTCTTCCTCATTTTCAGATCCTGATTGTGACGCTGCGGGCTGCCTTCCCTAATGTAATCCGCTTCTGCCTCTGTGTAGCTGCCATATACCTGGGTTATTGCTTCTGTGGCTGGATCGTGCTGGGTCCTTACCATACCAAGGTATTTGGTCATGGACAGGATGCACACATGTATTTGTGTATTTTTATTATTCATAAAAAATATACATGTGTTCTAATACACCAACTCATCCTCTGTCCCTGCAGTTCCGCTCTCTGTCCATGGTGTCAGAGTGCCTGTTTTCTCTGATCAACGGGGACGATATGTTTGTGACGTTTGCTGAGATGCAGAAGAGTGGCACGCTGGTGTGGGTGTTCAGCCAGGTCTACCTCTACACCTTCATCTCCCTCTTCATCTACATGGTGCTCTCCCTCTTCATTGCGCTCATCACCGGAGCCTACGATGCCATCATGGTACTGTGGGAGGGGAGGGATGAAGGATGAGGGGACTGATAGAAGGGGAGGATGAGGTATGGTGGGTGGAAGGAGTGAATGGAGAAATGCAGGACAGATGATTTACTGACGTTAAAATAAAAGATGAAGTGTTGATGAGTGCCATATGGAGAAAGGGTGCAATGTACCGGAAGTAGGATGGAAGAGGATTCTTTACAGTCATTTTTATCGAAGCACTCTGTCTCTCTACAGGCCCAAACCCAGGAGCCGATGCACATCACAGACCTGCATGCTTTCATAGCAGAGTGTACTGATACACCTTGCTCTGGAAAGTTCCGTGGCCCAGAGGCATCCTCCTGTTCATTCTTCTGCTGCTGTGACTGAAGAGAGAGTGAGTGTTTGTGTGTGCGTCATTCAAGGTTTGATGTTTTTGTCTTTGAAGTAATCTCAATTCCATTGACATAGATTGGTTATTTCTCTATTTCAGATCCTCCAGTGGGAGGATGTCTTCTTGGTGATCGGACCTTAGACTACACTGTCCTCTGTAGGATGTGGCTGTAGATCGCACATTAATATTTAATATACCAGTTCATTGGGTTTTCATAGCTAACAAGTTACATTTATATGGCTAGCACATTCTGCTAGCTAATTCATGACTGTAATACAACAATATAGCTAGCTGTCCTTT
This sequence comes from Oncorhynchus nerka, assembly GCF_034236695.1. Lineage (NCBI taxonomy): Eukaryota > Metazoa > Chordata > Actinopteri > Salmoniformes > Salmonidae > Oncorhynchus > Oncorhynchus nerka. The sequence continues at coordinate 31,195,303 of NC_088416.1, forward strand.
CCGAGAGAACTGATTTTGCACAACGTACTGTATATCTGAATATGTTTTACTAAATAGGAATTGTATTTATGGTGCAATTTTGATTTATATTGTTGATAAGCCTTTGTTGAATTGGGTCTGCATGACCCTATGACTGAGGGACGGCAATGGTTTAATTGTGCTTTTACTGTGCCTGGGGGCCCTGAACATTATGATTGTCCTCTGAATCATGTTTATGACAGAGACACGCACTAACAGACAGGCTGAAACGTGCACACCGTTATGTACTGTATTTTTAGGGAAGGCTACTCACTCTTTGGTCCTTTATTCCCCTCTCCTCCTCTGGATGGGATGACGACATGTTCAAGGACGGCCGTAGTTAGTCATCAATATGTATGAAGCCTTTGGTGTAAAGAGACAGGTGACCCTGACCTGAACACCAATGTACTGCAAGACCGCTATAGTGGGTTTTATAGTGCACTGTACAGACTCCATATTGCTGAGGAAAAGACACATTTTAATTTTAAACGATGCTAAATGTTTTAACCACCCTTATTAATTATTTTGTTGGATGACTGTTGCACCTGACTGAAATACAAGGCCAGTAAAATATTATTTTATGAGATATATCTGACATTGTTATATTGAATTCAGTGTTAATGTATTGAATCTTTCTCCAGGCAAATTAATTCTGCAAACCAGTATGTGGTCCAAATCATGATTCACTGAAGGAAAGGGACTGAATTATCATATTGTATCGGTTTTATTTGAAAAACCTTTTGAAGTGATAATGTCATTTAATTGTATGAAATGTTATGAAAGCTTATAGTGATATTCATTAGGGGAAAAAAGGACTCATTGCACAAGATTCGTAAGCGATCAAAAGGAAGGGAAGAGTTGTCAGTATAGGACAAATAGAGAAATCATTGATGTGTACTCAGAATGTACTGTTTCTGGTGAAGGTGTTTTTCCATTACATGTTTTCAAAAGTGATTTATTCAAGTAAGTGTTGATGACTAGAAATGTACTTTTTTCTTCTCCTTCCCATTCTTTGAATGTTTTTACTTAGTACATTTATCTTGCTTGAGATGATCAGGTACGCATGTACGATGAGCCATGATGACAGAACTAGAACCAGTGCTAAATGTCTCATGGCATGCAGCACAGTGGCGTAGACGATTACTTGTAAGGATTGTTGTTTTTAGTGTATTTCTTAACTACATGTGTTTTATACTCTGCTAACGTGATAATTTCTGATGTATTTCTCATTGTTTTACTCTGTTATGGTTGGTTAGACTGATACTAATAATTTTAGTATGGCCAAATTGCTCAACATCTACATTTTGGATGAGAATCTTGCTTGTACATATTTATTTTTAAAGCTGTTCTCGTTTTTTGCCCTTTTTTTTTCAGTACATTGCATATCTGTGCCACCTCTCTGGCTAATACCAGTAAACCACCTCCAATTAAAACTATTGAAAGCGTACTGTTTATTTCTACCAAGCAGAGTCCTATTTTCTGGTGATGTGGTCCATGTTGTCACTTTTCTGCTCTCTCTCGTCAAGGACATTTTACATTTAGTCCTCTTCATGGTCAATGAGGCAGAACAACACTTTCCCTTTGTCAGTTATGTCGGTTGAGTGCTCGACCTGTTATGAACTTTTAAAGGGTAATGTAACAAACTTGCTTAAAGACAGTTTTCTATGTATATGGATTCATGGTGAATTGTACTTGATCAGATCATCATTGCTTCTCATCTTCATGCCAGGGCCTGCCCAGTACAGTGTGACTGTGGTGGTATGATAGCACCACTAGAGGGAGAAAGGAGCCTCTTGTCTGACTACATAACCTCCACCAGCCAGCAAGTCAAAGAAAATCAATAGCTGTCTGAGACCATAAAGAAAGAAGAGAAAACCGAAACAAAGGGGATGAGAGGTAAATAGTTCAAAGTAGCTTGTTTTTAAGGGGCCAAAATGTACCACACGCCAGTACAATTGCACATCGAAAAAAGATAAGTGAAAGGAGATGCATGGCCGAAGTGAGTCTAGATAAATGCACATAATTGAAAAGTACATGTCAAGATGGGGAGGGAAGATCAGTGCGGAGATCTGCACAGTCAGTGCTCTTAATGTAGCTTCGTCTGAGTGGTATAGAGGAGAGGGGCCCCTGTCCGATTCCCTTAGTAGCAGCATGCATTATTAACGGCAGAATGCAGCAAGAAAGGGCTGGGAAGCACTTCCACTAAACCCATCAACCAGAAACTGGCCTGCATGGACATCATCAGGTTTCAGGGTAACAATTCCAATTAAACAGAAAGTCCTCTAAAGCATGAGACACGAGGCCTCCTCTATTTTAGTGTTTAGAGTGAAACTAGGTGATAACATGAGATGTGGATTTTACTAGGCTGTGTGCATAATGCAGCTGTATGATACAGCAATCTTTGTTTATCTGAAATGTTCTATTATGACATTTTGTTTTAACATAAACGTTCATGTCGCAGTGAGATAAGGTTATAATTGTCTATAGTCGGTGATGTATGCGTGTTACATGTTCTTCATGTGTGTTAGTATGCAGCATGTTAATGTAATGCCGTGTTGGCACGTTCTGTTCTCCTGGGAGCCCATGCTCACACAGGACAGAAGCAGGTGCACTGCTGGCGTGCGCTAACTTGTGAACATGGTATTCAGAGGCATGTAATGATGAACAGGCTACCATGTGTTGTAATATTTACATCCTAGATATTCTAAGTCCATTTATATTCTAAGTCCATTTCAGAAAAAAAAAAATTTTTTTGCACAATACCTCTTTCCTCCTTTGTGTGATTTGACTGATATGAGAACAGCACTCAAGCGTGTGTGTGTGTGTGTGTCTGCTCGCAGGTGTTAGTGTGTATTCCTTGTCAAAGTTAGCGCAACAACATCCAGAGGCTTGGCTTTGTTTCACTGACTGTGCGCCAGTTCTTTTGTGCTGCGTTGCCCCAGCTGGGCTGCTGGCCAAGGGGAAACAACAATGAGATAAATAACAGGGGAACTAGGTGGCGAGTACACTGCCCTGCCCCTTCCTGTCTCCACTGCAGCGCACCACAGCCTGGGTGGAAAGAAAACGTCCTCTCTTTGTTGTGCCTGTTTCACCAAGCCAATATGTCCATCTCTGGCAGGCCGAACCTAGTATAGGACCCCCAGACTCCCACCCTCTTTTCCTTGCCTTTCTCTGTTTTTCCTCTCCCTCTCTTTACTGTGCGTCATAGTTCTTGTGTGTGTGAGGGTACCTCTGTTTTTGGTGTGTTTGCTATGTTTCTGCTTCCTTTCCTTCACAATACATTTCCTTCACTACATTTCTGTCTGCTTTGGTCTGTTTGTGTGTTTATTGAAAGTCATGTTAGTCAAGCATGTGTAACTAATTGTGTAGGTGTGGGCCAGAGGGTTTACCTTTGCTGATAATTTTGAGAGAGAGGCTGCAGGGAGTTGGGGTTATTGCATGATAGAATACAAAACAAGCGATATCAATCTTAGCATATCAACAAATACGTAGCAGCGCGAGGCTACTTTACATTGCCTAGTGACAATGTAACCACAACACAACCACACAGGTCAGCGCACCATTAAGCACTGTTCACCGAGGTAAACATCCTGGGGAAGTGTGTTCTGATGAATTCCATAGGGTGAGAGCCGAAGTTGACACAATGTGAAGCACAATGCTGCCTAGCCAGTGCAGACCCTGGCACAAAAGCCTGGCTCATGTAGACAGCTCTGGCTTCACAGGGAGAGCTGAACAACAGCAGTGCAGAAGGACAGGCAGCATGCCCACCGAGACTGTCTCAGAAGTCTGGTGTGAAGACAGGAGCGGCACACACAGACAAAGCCTATGAAAAAACGCCCCCAATCAGTCGAGGGAGACAATTGTGTCTGGGGGGAAAACACTGTACAGACAGTGGCAGCTCTTTAACTTCTGTTTCTATTCCCTCTTCATCTTGTTTCTGCCTCCTTTGATTCCACCATGTCTCTGACTCTGTTACAATCTGACAAAAATGGTGTTTTTATGCACTGGTGATTCTCCCGACAGCCTCTTTGACAGGTCAAACATGTTTGGTCTTGTCAGTGTGGGGGCTTGTCTGCAACCAATTAGATATCTTGTCCTTACAATTAAGAATGTGCCACTGCAATAAACCTAGTGTTATCAATATCTCTGAAGATGTTTATGGATATGATTATATTACCTGATTCTTCAACTTTGACACATTTTAGCATGAGTGTAATCAATATTCATTATGTATGTGCAGCAGGACATTTTTAGTCTTTGTACAACTAATAAAGATGTTTGTTTCATTACCATATTAGAATAATATGGTAGTAACTAAATGGCAGTAGACCTATAGAAAATCCAAATATGACAGACTATGCTGTGGTACCCTTTGTGGCTGAAATCTCAGCATCCAGTGGTCCAGAACCAATGGAGAACTCGAACATGCCACCATTGTGTGGAGAGAATGCGCCGTTGAAAAGAAACTGCAGGAGGTGTGTGCAGGATGAGCGTGGAGTCGGCATGGAGGGAGGGGACGCGGGAAACTGGTAGGGGGAGACAACCAGTGCAACTTGGGAAGGATGGGAAGAAAGAAAGTAGGGTGATTTGAGAGATGACATCATTCCTCATTTGAATAAATCCCAGCCGGGGTAGTGATTGGTCGTGAGATGGAGAAAGTCGAGTTACTTGGCTATTCATCCCTTTCAATTTCACCCCCGCGCGCAATGCCGTGGTAAAACCCTCTCTGCCTGTCCATCCATCCTGGCCAGTAGAGAGTGTGTGCGTGGACTGCAAATCGCTTTTCCTTTCTTTGGAAGGGACGCGCATCACTTCTGGAAACTGCGGTCGATAGAAGTTTCGTTGTAATCTGGCTGCTGTATTTTGGCTTGTTTCACATCTTGTTCGGTTTCATTTTGTAATTTGTTACACTTTGTATTCGAGGATATTGAAAGGAGTCGGAGGATATTGTCAAACACGGGCGTAGCTGGAGATCAAGCTATAGCTAGCTACACTGCGTTGGTAAGTGTAGAGACTGGTTGAGCGTTAGCATGTTAGCTAGCTGTGCAACTAAACTTACACTTAAATCACAAATATAAAATGCAAGTTACGATGTGATGCTTTAACAAATGTTTTCGTCTCCTAAAATATTAGATTTTTCTATTTAGTGTTTGGTAGATGGTCTGGGTAGAATGGGTGAAAAATCATATAGTGGGTGAATGTCTTTGTCGACATTGTAAGTGCAATTCATGATTTCCTATTGCAAACGCAGGTTAGCGTTTTTCGTCATGGATCTTGTTCTGGAGGCAGGTCTGCAGAGTGGTCACTAGTTGGCACAACCACAGTCATAAAATCTGATTTTAAACCTAATCTTAACCACGCTGCTAACCCTAATGCCCAACTTTAATTTAAGACCAAAAAGCACGCTTTTGTGTTTTCGTGATTGTTTAAAATAAGGCAAATTTGACTTTGCAGCTGGCTCATGTAGCGGAAATCGCCCAGTTATGCCTCGAGGGCAAGATTCATGACATAAACGTCAACTTGAATTGGAAACCGCGCCATACAAATAAGCCTTGTTGAAATGCTAGCTAACTAAATAGGCTACTTGCTAGCAGAACTATCCACGCGAGTCTGTTGGGTCGCACAAGAACGAGAATATGAGCAAGGGAATCGTTGCATTTTCCTTCTGCCAGTGAGCGGCTCAAACCCTAAAGAGGATGTTTTAGATTCGGAATTCGATTGCAATTGGGAGGGGGGTGATGGGGCGGTGGCAGCCCTGCGTGGTGGCTGAAATTGATCACCAGCTATTTAGCTAACCGACGAATGAGCTGGCTAAAATAACAGCCTTCCTTTTGTGAAGGGATCGGTGTGTAATCATGTGGATTATTTGCCTTTTCAAAAGCAATTCGACGTATTCACTTCATTATATTAACTTTAGTTCTCTCAGGCTCTTCATCCTTCATGGTTGAAGCCTATTGTTCTGTGCGGCCAAGTGCTCTCAGTGAGAACTGCTTCGTTCTTTGCCCCCCAGGCGACGTGTTGGATAATTTAGGCTAATTCTGTTATCTTTTGCATTAATCAGCGAACGTGGCATAGGCTACTTTTGTAGGATGGCGTAAATCGAGGTTGAGAGGTCTTTGAAGGCTCCCCCAATTCTCAGGATTATTAGAAGTGAGTCATTACAAGTACTGTACTCTCAATGCAATAAAACAATTGGTTCAAACTGTATCATATAGGCTAACATTGTGGCTTCAGGCAATTAACTCGGAGCTATTTTTTGCTTGTGTTAATGTTATGCAACTAGACGACACTCTTCTCTCCAAAATAACAAGGGTGAATAACGTTAGTCTCCAAAACCCTCAACGTGCAGGTACCATATACAGTTACAGTTAATCATTATAGATGGCCCACAGGCCTAACCTCTGCCCCTGATGTTCGGATGACAATGAGCCTTATAGGGTGGGGTAGTGGGCATGGGTAGGTCAATATTCTGCAATGATCTGCCATGAGGTATTGATGCCACTCTGGAATAAATTGCATCCCAGGGTGATTAATGTGAGCACTTTTCAGGCATGGCCTTGTCTGGTTTAGAGAGGCTCCAACATGCTAGTCAACCCTCTGGTGCATTAATGAGCGATGGCTGACTCACAAAGCAAGCAAATGAATGAGGCAGCGGGATGGAGACACGCTCAGACATGGGACTGATGCATTCATGTGAAATTAAAGGCAGATCCTGTTTTACCCAAGTGCTGCTGGCTTGTTACATAAAAAAAAAATATATATATCCGTCATGTCTATGAATCTAATGATAAAACCAATTTTTTTTTTTTGTGTTCAATATCCTTTATCTTGTTTTAGCAAAAGTGTTATCTTTGTACTTTCAACCAATGTTTCAGCATTGTGACATTTGGTACCAAATTCCCCTTGCCACTTTCACAATAGGCTGAAAACGGATTCCTCCTCCTCTCATATGTCTCCGCTGGCATTTTGGTTTTTACATTGTCTGTCACACCTATTTTAAGTCTCTCCTATAATGCCATGCACATGTTTTAGTAAGCCTGCTGAAACAGTTGGCCAAAGGAGGGCTTAGATGTCTGCGATTTGAAGAGATGCAATTCCATGAGGAATTCATACTGGGGTGATTTTATGACCTACAGTTCTTTGCTCTGCCCTTCCTCTGACCTATGCCATGGGCTGTCAGGGAGATGCCTACAGTAATTTGTGCCTCGGCTTGCCCTCGGGCGTAGTATGCTTAATAATAGGTTGATTCAGTGACGTCCCTATCTGTAAATATCCAAATTTGTGTGTCATCTGCCTGCCCTGGACTGGTCTCCTACTCACCAGATCCCCCTCAGGTTGAACCAAGGGCCAGGGTTCCGGTCTGGAAGCACGCTTTCGACTGCACCTACAGTCTTGCGTCGGTACTAGAGGTCGACCGATTAATCGGAATGGCCGATTAATTAGGGCCGATTTCAAGTTTTCATAACAATCGGAAATCGGTATTTTTGGGTGCCGATTTTTAAATTAATTTTTATTTTTATTTACATCTTTATTGAATCTTTATTTAACTAGGCAAGTCAGTTAAGAATACATTCTTATTTTCAATGACGGCCTAGGAACGAGGCAGAATGACAGATTCGTACCTTGTCAGCTCGGGGGATCCAATATTTCAACCTTATGATTAACTAGTCCAATGCTCTAACCACCTGCCTCACGAGGAGCCTGCCTGTAACGCGAATGCAGTAAGCCAAGGTAAGTTGCTAGCTAGCATTAAAGTTATCTTATAAAAAACAATCAATCAACGACTGTTGCGCCAATGTGTACTTAATCATAAACATCAATGCCTTTCTTCAAATCAATACACAAGTATATATTTTTAAACCTGTATATTTAGCTGAAAGAAATGCGGGTTAGCAGGCAATATTAACCAGGTGAAATTGTGTCACTTCTCTTGCGTTCATTGCACGCAGAGTCAGGGTATATGCAACCGTTTGGGCCGCCTGGCTCTTTGCGAACTAATATGCCAGAATGTTACGTAATTATGACATAACATTGAAGGTTGTGGAATGTAACAGGAATATTTAGACTCATGGATGCCACCCGTTAGATAAAATACGGAACGGAATAAATGTTTTGTTTTCGAGGTGACAGTTTCCGGATTTGACCGAAGGCTCGTATTTCTGTGTGTTTATTATAGTTACGGTAAGTCTATGATTTGATAGAGCAGTCTGATTGAGGGGTGGTAGGCAGCAGTAGGTTGGTAATAGTCAAAGGTATATGGTTTAGAGAGAGATAGTCGACGTGTTATAATTCCTGTAATAACTTGCGGCTGAACTTGAAAGGGGTTCCTTCGTTATTTTACCGTTCATGTCTTCCATAGAGAATGTCTTGATCTACTTCAAATAAGGTCTGTGTTTCGTGCTTAAACCACCTTGGTGTTTTGATACCCGTGTAAATCTCACTAGGATAAGGTAACATTTGTCAAAATATTTTCATAAATCCATTCTACAAAAAAAATGAACTTCGCTTATATTTAGCCAATATTGATCAGAGTTACCTTGTCCTATGGATATCTACACAGTTATAAAATTGGAAAGGTGGTGTAAGCCTACACAAAACACAGACCTTATTTTAAGTGAATCTAAAAAATATCCTATGGAATAAGTGAATGACGGAACCGCTTTTCAGATTTTGCTAGGTGTCATGGGAATTATGACTCGCACTTTGGTAGTAAAATCTTACCATGTCCTTTATTAAAATAGGATTTCCTGCATATAGAAATTAGTTTTTGTTTTCAACATTCATCACAGGTAACTTAAACTCTATTTTTATTCAAACAGTTGAGTATTTGTCTCCTAAGCAGATTCTTCAGTATCATTGTCACTTCAGAGCTGTGTGTGTGTTTTACAGATGGCAGAGAAAAGCAGAGCACCAGTGTGGGACTATTACATGGAATTGGCACCAGGGAAAGCAAGGTGTCTTATTTGAGATAAAGATGTAAGCATGGGGTCAGCAATGGCTAAATCAAAAAAATACCACCAACCTGTGGAATCACCTTAAGAACACCCATCCAAAAGCCCACATGTATTATATTAAGTTAAAATAAAAGTGTTCATTGTTCATTCAGTATTGTTGCAATTGTCATTATTACAAAAATGTGTATATATATATATACACACATTTCTAAAAACATTTCTAAAAATCTTCCGATTAATCGGTATCAGCTTGTTTTGTCCTCCAATAGTTATCGGCGTTGAAAAATCATAATCGGTCGACCTCTAGTCGGTACTGCAGTTTAACTGATGTCCGGCCCAGAAAGACAATTCCCATAGACGGCCCCACATAGAAGTCAGATTAAACTGGGTGCAACTTGGATATTGGCGGTCCATGAATCGGCCATCTTGGACGCTGTCTCTAGTGCTTTTATTGCTCAGTGGGCTGAACAGTTCAGCTTGAACTGTATGACCTTTGGCACTTTCTGTCACCATCGCTTATGAATAAAGTTGTGAGATTATTTTAATCACAGACTTGGGACTGTAGTAGTGGTTTCTGTAGTGCCACTCCATTGTTTGCAATTGTCGTCACAATAATTCTGCTACGGACATTGGTCCAGCCAAGATAACTGCCTCAGTGGTATCACAGTTGTCAGTCCTGACAGTTGCTGCGCAGTTTTGAGGGTATATATGCCAGCAGCTGCAGTCATTAATTTTCTGTGTTGAGGCTCTGAATTCTTCCAGTGGGAGGCTGGATAATGGACATGGTTCAGAACCCTGTTGCTATGCCTCCCTCACCACTTTCACAATTTTGCCTGGATTGCTGTGGTTGCTGACTGGCTGCGATATGGCATAACGTCTACTCGACATGGAAATGATCTTTAATACTGTCAGAAACTAAAGGCTTGCTGGTTTCTAGAAGGGATGCATGATATATAGGTAAACCTATCAGAATCGGACGATATTAGTTGAAAGTGTCAACATCGGTATCGGCCCGATGTGCAAAATCGGTGTCAAAGCTGACGTGCATACCTATATAATGTAGGTACATGACGTAATGACGCCACATAAAATGTTGCACAACACATTATTCCTAACCTAGCCCACAATGTCTGCTGTGGATCGAGCAGTCATTTGAAAGAGTAAACTCAAAGGCCAAATCCATTATAATGGAATTCATTGCCCTTGACAATCAACTGTTCTCTGTCGTGGGTGATGTTGGCTTTCACTGACTGGTCGAGCACCGGGACACACTACCAATTGCGCAATTTTTCAGATGTTGCCCTATCGGAGTTACACCGTAATAGCGTCACTGGTATTAGCTTCATGACATAATATGGAACGCCATTTGGGTCTTTGCAGGTCAAATAACACAGTTCTATTATAGAATGTTGTGTGTTCTGAATTTGCACGTGCAAACCAAGCACCACCACTACTATCAGTAGCGCTGTCAAAGCTGAACAAGAAAGTATACCGGCCATGAACGATGTGTTTACAAGTTGGTAATAAAGCATTATTTGTTAGACCGCAACTTCTGGGGTAGTTAGCCTGAAAACAATGACCATTAGAAACTGCAGTCATTTTCATTGTTCTTAGCAATGATTTAGGAATCCTTGTAAGTATTAGCTAGGTAGCCACTTGTTCGCATATTGAACTTCAGTTCATGAAAATAAATAGCTAGCCAGCTACTTAACGTTAGCTTTGGGCAACGGGGTTATCTAACGGCCAGCTAGCTTCATCTGGCTAGTGAGGCTAGACCGGACCGGGTTATGTGTTGTGAAGCTAGCCACAATATGGATTAGGCACAATGGCAGAATTTGTGGTTTGCCTTCAAAATAAAAGTACCTATTTTGAAAGTGATGCATGAGGTTACAATTGGTGTAATCATGCCATATTTAGACTACATAATGTTAAACAAGGTTGGAATGTGAATCAATGAAATAGGTTGTCAGTCTACTCGGAGACACCTACAGAACACAATTGTGAAGAGTTTACGCAAATGTTAGCATTGTATCTCTTATCGCGGGACTGTGAGAAATCACCTCCCCAGTCAGCCTATTGTGTGTATTGACATTCATGTTGCACTGTACAGCTTTACCTAAGGATTGGGGTATCAGTCTACTCAACACCCAAGATACTTTTTCCCAAAGTCGTCCTCAGTTATCAGACTCAAACTTCCACGCAGTATTGTTTTACCACAGAAATAGTGTTCAATACACACAGGTTGACAATGAATGTGGCTCAATTCAGTTGTTTCAGAGTCCCACAATAAGAGCTACGACGCTAATATTCTCTGGGTGTCACTGGGTAGACTGATACCTATGGATTGTGAATCAATGACATGGGGTAAGGCTGTACAGTGAAATAAGTATGCTCCCAATGCAATTCTAAAGTATAATCCATCCAGTGTGATTTCAACAGATTTTTGTCAAATTAACGTGGTCTTTTGTTGAATTTATATAACATTCCAACATTAGCACGATCTGTTCAATAACGGCGTAATTCTACTATTTGTATTCATTTGCATGGCTGTCAATGACACTTATTTCAAAGGCTAACACAAAGTCCACTTGTGGCTAATCCTTATTGTGGCTAGCTTCACATAGATGGGTCGGACCCCCATTAATCAAATAAGAACTGTCTTATAAATTAGGGTTATTTTAGATGATGTCACCTAGCTATATAGTTTGTCATTTTGCAATGTTTTTGGGAAGAACATGTTTGCATCCATGAGTTAGCTAGCTTTTTTAATGCCAGCACTGTATGTGTGCGAAACAACTTTACCAGCATCGTAGCATACGTATCGATGAATCGTTGTGAAATATGAGTGATAGTGTAATAATTACGTAAAAAATGTATTAACACGTTAAATTATGTGACGTGCAGTCATATTCAGGTCCTGATGGGTCAACAAGCTTATTTGACACGTTAAATAGTGTTATTTGACGCATCTTTTTTGGCATGCAAAGACCTAAACAGCGTTCCATAGGAATCCTGGTTGAGAATGAAACTGAACAACGAAACAGCACAGCAAGTTAGTGAAAGATGTTTTACTGGTAATCGGGACTTACGTAAATGCCAACAAACAAAATAACTTTTTGGTGTGTGTAACCTTTTATTTAACTAGGCATGTCGGTTAAGAACACATTCTTATTTACAATGACGGCCTACCCCGTCCAAACCCGGACGATGCTGGGCCAATTGTGCGATTATAGCCTGGATTTGAACCAGGGACTGTAGTGACGCCTCTTGCACTGAGATGCAGTGCCTTAGACCCCTGTGTGTGTTAACTATTTAACTGTACTAGAATGCTTAAGGCTGCGAACATTTTAAGTATCTTTTTCTTTTGGCAAGGAAAATATTGGATATCGGTCAGAAATGTCATCGGTGCATCACTAGTTTCTTGTGATTGAGCATCATTCTGCCACCTGTAGCTGACACAGTGCATTAGGAAAGTATTCAGACTCCTTGACTTTTCCCACTTTTTTTAACAGCCTTATTCTAATATGGATTAAATCGTTATTCTCTCCCCCCCCCCCCAATCTACACACAATATCCCATAATGAGAAACAAAACGGGTTTATAGAAATGTTTGCTAATTTATTAAATATCACATTTACATAAGTATTCAGACCCTTTACTCTGTACTTTGTTGAAGCACCTTTGGCAGCGATTACTACCTCTAGTCTTGGGTATGACGCTACAAGCTAGGCACACCTGTATTTGGGTAGTTTCTCCCATTCTTCTCTGCAGATCCTCTCAAGCTCTCAGGTTGGATAGGGAGCATTGCTGCACAGCTATTTTCAGGTGTCTCAAAGAAATGTTCGATCTAGTTCAAGGCTGTGTGTTTAGGGTTGTTGTCCTGTTGGAAGGTGAACCTTCGCCCCAGTCTGAGGTCCTGAGAGCTCTGTAGCATGTTTTCATCAAGGATCTCTCTGTACTTTGCTCCATCTTTCCCTCGATACTAACAAGTCTCCCAGTCCCTGCCGCTGAGAAACATCCCCACGGCATGCTGCTGCCACCACCATGCTTCACCATAGGGATGGTCCCAGGTTTTCCCCAGAGCATGATGCTGCCACCACCATGCTTCACCATAGGGATGGTCCCAGGTTTCCTCCAGACGTGACGCTTGGCGTTCAGTCCAAAGATTTCAATCTTGGTTTGATCAGACCAGATAATCTTGTTTCACATGGTCTGAGTGTCCTTTAGGTGCCTTCTGCCAAACTCCAAGCGGGCTGTCGTGCCTTTTACTGAGGAGTGGCTTCTGTCTGGCCACTCTACCATAACAGCGTGATTGGTGGAGTGCTGCAGAGATGGGAGAACCTTCCAGAAGTGCAACCATCTCCACAGAGTAAATCTGGAACTCTGTCAAAGCGACCATTGGGTTCTTCCTGACCAAGGCCCTTCTCTCCCGATTGCTCAGTTTGGTGGTTCCAAACTTTCTCTATTTATTAAGAATGATTGAGGCCACTGTTCTTGGACCTTCAATGCTTCAGACATTTTCTGGTACCCTTCTGCAGATCTGTGCCTCGACACAATCCTGTCTCGGACCTCAATGGACAATTCCTCTGGTTTTTGCTCTGACCTTTATATAGACAGGTGTGCCTTTCCAAATCACGTCCAATCAATTACAGAAGTCAGAAGTTTACATACACTTAGGTTGGAGTCATTCAAACTCATTTTTCAACCACTCCACAAATTTCTTGTAAACAAACTATAGTTTTGGCAAGTCTGTTAGGATATCTACTTTGTGCATGACAAAAGTAAATGCCCAATGCAGCCTGTCTACACCATGGGCCAGTCTGGCATGATATGGATGCCAAAAGTTCCCGATGATAGAATTATGCCTACATTTATGAGAGTTGTCCAGGGGGAGATTTGTCAGATGTTTTGAGTCATTTGAAATGCTATTGTCCTGTAATTTCTATTTAAGAAGCCTTTTGACCCAAGGCCCAAATGCCATGTCAATTTCTGGGTAAAGGCTAGGTAGAGTTTTATGTGGTGTTAGCCCAGCTGTTATTTTGTTGAAAAGCCCCGGTTAGCCCTGGTGGTGTTGACAACCTGTGAGGGATCAGATTCCATCTGGAACGTGCCTGCTCTGCTTCAAACAGGAGGACATAATCCTCTTATGGCCAGAGTCAGTTCCAGTAGTGAGTGGCTGCTAGAGAGCTGGAGCCTCAAGGGTATGTTTTGCTGTCCCATCCAGATGCCTGCCCTGTTCCTCTCGTCCTGTCTGGTGTCATCGATCCAACCCACCAGATGGCTCTATCTGGCCTAATGTCATTTACCCCCTGAGTGGAGTCTGTCAGTGGGGACACTGCCCATTTATGGAGAAGGACCTGCTCTTCAAGTGACACATTACCCTCTCCTTCAGTCCCTCCACACCAGTCTCACTGGTGGGTAACCCCCAGGCAAGGGACCCCATTAGTGGAACAGGTCCCTGTCTGCCTCTCTAATGCACTGACGCTTCTCACCGTCTGAGTAGCCCACATCCTCACTTTCTCCCCCACGATCAATATCTGCATGGTCAAGATCACCCCCACCCCGCTGTTCCTCTCAGTGGTCTACTGTAGGTAGACCGTGCGCTGTTGGGACCTTGTTTGTTGTCGGCTCCGTCTCTCCATTGTTGTGATGGAGCCAGGTCTTTTTGTTTGGTTTCTGGGACACACTAGGCCTCTGTCCTGGGCGCTCTCTCTCTCTGTGGGTAGTCTCTGGGCCGGCGTTGGAGGACAGTCGGCCTGATCGTACAGGATTAGCAAATCTCTTTGTTCAGGGTTAACAAGCTCTGTCATGTGTTAATCTCCCTGTCCCCGGGGGGGCGAGTCTCCTGAGGCTGGGAGATGGGTGACGCACGCTGGTAAAGTGTGGGTAGTGTGTGTGTTTGGGACCAGCATAATCACTTGATAGGTCCGGAAGCAAAGGCATGTGATGTAGATAGTACCCTTCTCTCATTTGAAGTCTCTACCAGTCGTGCCATAGCGGTACAGACTCTAAATCTGCTATTGGCTCCTACTGAACTTTTTTAGAGCACAGGGATTAGTCTGTCACGTCACATGGTTCTGTGATTCAGGTGTCTGTCACACAAGATGTTGCCTTGACTGACACAGGCAGCAGACCAGTGAACAAGAGAAAAGCATATTCCTGAACTGAGTTTACTTTGTCCAATGTCTGTTACCAAGACCATTGAGTTGTCAATAGAAATGATAAGGTTGAAACCATGGTGCATTGTAGGCTATAGCCTACAAGCAGCAGATTTGGATCCTGTCTGGGGAGTTGTGTCCACAGCCTCATTTTGTCGGGCATGTCCTGACGTCACCGTCCGAGAAGGGCCTCACAATCCCATCTCGTCTCCCTCCTACATCGTGTCCAGGGAAGGAATTCCGTGGAGAGGAGTCAACTTTGTTTGGAAAGGTTTGTTTGTGTGTGGGGCATGGGGTGGCTTCCGGACCTTTGGCCGGGCCTGTTTGGGAATGTGCGAGCCGCGATTAGTGTCAGGGTGATGAAGGCAGCACACTGACTCAGCTGGGACAGTGTCATGTGTGTTTTGTGCTCTCCTTTCTTAGCTGGGCTGCGCACCGCAACAATCAGTCCCTCAGTCTCTTGGGTTCTTGTAGATAGCCGCCCCAAGGCTACAGAAGTGTATAATGGTTTCTGTTAAAGCAGAGAGAGGGACGGTACCATGCAGGGAAAGCATCCTGCTGATTGAGTGGAGAGATGAACTGGTGTGTACGGTAGTCGCTGAAAGGGACTATGATGATGGGTATGGTGTTATGTAATGCTTTTATGATGATGATGATGCTCATGACGTCTCTTGAAGCCTTGGAAAGCATGTATTTTTGGATGGGATCTATTGTAATATCCTGAATGACTTTTAATCACACTTGCAGATTTGTCATTCTCTACAATGTATTAATTGTACTTTGAAATGAATGATATTAGTAAGGCACAGCAGCTGTTCAGGGTTTAGTGCCAAGATTTCCCTCTGAGATGATACATGATGGAGCGTATTAATGGGGGGGGGTTGTAGCTTTTGGAGGCGGTGCTGTTAGTTTCTGTTTTGGGCCCTCTGTAGCGCCCTCTAGCACTCCTCTGTTTCCCTTCTCTTCTTTTGTATCGGAACCATCTGCACCAACCCCAAATGAAGTTGTTGCCATGGGTCTAACCTTTTATTCTTTGTGTATCTTGTCTAAGACTGGTAGTACCACCCATTCTGGTTTCAGCTGCGACTGTTCAGCTGTTTCAATTCCCCAGACTTGCTTGTGGACTCGATGCTGCATCGTTCAACAGAATGTTTCATGTGTTCTGATCCTCAACGCACCATGTCTGGTGTGTATGCCTGTCCTCCCTCAGAGGAATAATGGAATGCTGCAGGGTGTCTGTTTTAGAGTTGACCTCTGGCTCTATGCCAGCGCGTGGTGCCTCAAACATTAATGTTCACTGTAACCTATTGGAATGTTAATTTCAAATCTTTTAACTGAAATGAACATGTTTGCGTGGAACATAAACCTTGTGGAACTTACTTCAGAGGTGTTGAATAAGAGCAGTGGTTTCTAGATGAAGACGCCACACAGTCTCAACATTAAACTGAGAGATGTTCTGTCAACACAGGCACCAGGGCGTCTTAACACTGGCCGAGGAGTAAAGACACCGGATCCCAGTGTTGGCAGCATGTGGTGATGAATGTGTGTTGATGGGTTCAGAGGCCGTTAAACTGGCCTCTTCAAACCAGACTCCCGACCGTTAACTCTTGAATCCTCTCTCTGGTGCCAGGGTTATCAATTCTATCATTCAGGCATTAAGGGAAGGTTAGGAGAAGCACACCAAACTGATCTCCTGTTCGCTTGCCCCGGCTTCCTTCCGCTACAATCCTCCCATTGACGGCTATTTACAGCTGACCCTGGGGGACATGCAGGCACAGAGAATGTATGTACACACAGCAGTGTACTACTATTGCGGTGGCGGTTGCCATTGCTAGCTATTCATAAGTGCCGTTGACCGCTGTGATTTTCAGTAGCCAGGCTTTTGTTCCTGGCAAAGGGAGGCCCTGATTAGACATGCACACACTGGCCACCAGGAGAGATGACATTAAGTTAGCGTTTAGCCCACCCACTCCTGCTGGGGACTTTCATTGGGAATTGGAACATGTATCATTTACGCCAATAGGTTTTTGTTGACCGTTTTATCAAACAAATTGACCTAATGCCCCAAAACACAGCCATACACATGCAAATGCTTGTATAGGTGTACACACAGAGCCTGCACAGTTTTTTTAAATGTCAAAG
The DNA here is from genome assembly GCF_034236695.1 of Oncorhynchus nerka. Lineage (NCBI taxonomy): Eukaryota > Metazoa > Chordata > Actinopteri > Salmoniformes > Salmonidae > Oncorhynchus > Oncorhynchus nerka. The sequence goes on from NC_088416.1 coordinate 31,212,575, forward strand.
TGATGATTACCGTTAGAATATGTTCATGACCTGATTGGGAGTCCCATATAGCGGTGCACAATTGGCCCAGCGTCGTCCGGGTTTGGCCGGTGTAGGCTGTCATTTGTAAATAAGAATTTGTCCTTAACTGACTTGCCTAGTTAAATAAAAAATTCTGAGGGCTCCTCAAACACATGTCTAGACAATCAGAAAAGCTGGGATCTCCCAGTGCTGTTGGAGGCCTGCCAGATATCAGTATAGGCCTGTATGTGTCTGCGGTGTGTGAGACACACGGAGGCAGGTTAGTTTACATTGAATATGGCTCTTGGAGGATGATCATACTATGCCCAGCTGGTGTTCTGTCATCAGCTGCCGAAGGGCATTAAGCGTCTTGTCTATGATTGATTAACAGTAATGAGATAACGGTGTGTGTGTGTGTGTGTGCACGTTCATCCTATTGTTTGGTTTCTCCTTGACATGACCGTGAACCCCTGCCCTTGGTGGTGTGTATGCGTAGTATTTTAATGACGTGTGTGTGTTCTCTGTATCTGTGTTGCTCATCGGTGAGGGTTGTCGAGAATGTTATGTGAGATGCAGTTTGATAAGATGGAGCCGCTGTTTGGGAAGATATCGAAACCATCACTGTCCAAAGGACATTTAAAATAAAAAAAACGCTAACTTATTTATCTTTCTGAACCTAAGCTAACAATGTATAAATAAAAACATGCAACTCTACATGATAGTAACAACAAATATGTCTGTACTCCTCTTCCTCTCTTTATTGCTTCCCTAAATAACAATGAGTTCTCCAGACAACATGGACAGGAAGTTGTTCCTCTCCTCTTGGGGGGTGGCGAGCGTCCTTGGGGTTGTGATGCAGCTGGTTGACCCTTGTCATCTTCTATCTAGGCTGCAACTCACATCCTCTAGCCGTTTAGCAGCCGACAGCTTCTGATATCCCACTCCAATGAACAATGTATTTCAAACACACTACCATCTGTGGAGAATCAGCTTGAGATGTTTTATGAACAGGGAATCCTAACGCCATCCATCTCTAATCAAGCATATGACTGCAAAGACCATCCAAAAATATTTCACCAAAGACAACTACAACATTGCAGGGTTGTCCAAAGTGTCAAAATATTGCCAGTGCCAACACATGTATCATTGGGCGTAGTTGTATGTTCCTTACTACATAGGGTGATGTAGACGGGGCGAGGGCCTTAGACTAGAGCTGTGTAATTTCCCAACTGGAGGAAAAAGAGCAGAGCAGTGTTCCTCTGGCTGAGGGCTGGAGATTTATCACCACAACAGAGCAGAGCTGTTCAGAAACTGCAGGAATGGAACCGTTCAAAACACAGGATGGGGAGGTAGAGGGAGCAAGGCACCGATTGGATTTGACTTGATTTTTTTCCTAGTTGAGTTGTCAGGGCTATTGACATGTGAGTCCCTGGTGTCAATCTGGAGTTGGATTTTGTTGTTGGTTTTCTTTTTGAAGGGTTGGAGAAAGGGCAGGCGTCTGATGTTAGTGTAGAGCTCTGTTCTAGGCAGAGCAGCATGGTGTGAGGACCTGGTTCTTGAACAGAGCATCTCTGTTGGGCACGGTTGCACGGTTGCTGTTGCTTTCACTTGCATCCAACAGACACCTCACTCCAAATGTGACTGGTGTGTCACTCAATTAATCTGATTGCCCTGTGTGCTCTGGCAGGGCTCTCTCCTCCCCCGCTCACTGCCACTGTGTGTGTGTGTGTGTGCGCTACTTGCGGTATGGACTTCTCCCCGAGGGCTTTTTATCTCTCTCCCTCTCTCTCTCTCTTACCCTCTGGCCTTGCTCAGCTGCTCAGGCCATCTGTGCGAACGCAAACAGAGAACAGAGGGGTAGAGCGAGTGCGAGGGTGGGGGAAGTTGAGGAAAAGGAGAAAATGGGAGGTTTGGCAGGGGAACGAAGGAAAGCACAGTAATGTATTTAGTTTTAGAGGATGAGTAAGAGATGAGAGCAGAGAGAAATGGGGGCTGTGTGGGGTGTGGTTCCAGGAAGCTGACAGTATAAAGACTGACTCTCCTGGAGAAAGGAGGGGGAGCAGCAGATATGGGTATGGGGGAGAGAGGGGCTGAGAGGAAGTGGAGAGAGGCCTTCTAGAGTCGTTCCAAGCTTTGCAGACTGTATCCCCTCCTGTTCCCATGCTCCTCAGGCCAAGCCACTTTCTCTACCTCGGTGTTGCTTCACCGTGGAGCCAAGTCTCCTGTCCTGTCAGACTACTGACTCTTTACGTCTCCCTGTTATTAGGCCTCTGCTCCACACATCAGGTCTAACCTCTCCACCCTGACGGCAAAGCATCTGTGTTTATGCTACTTCCCCAGTGCGACTGCCTGCTAGTCAGGTCTTATGGCATTGTTGACATGCATGTCTTTTCCTTTACATCTCCTTGTGAGTGGTTTGGTTCACCACATCTGAGTGGCGTGTGGTTCCTTAGCTTTGCGGTCTTGTCTGATGAACTAGAGCATGTTGTAGAGAGAGCTCCTTCCGACTCTGTTTGTTAGGAGTGGAAGGGATTTTTGCGATTTCCCCTCGCTTCAGTTAAAGGATGGCTTGTCTTCCAAACTAGTGGGTCTGATGCTGCTTCTGTAAGTAGACCTAGGATATAATACACTCATGTGCATTCTCTGGCTTGTTAATGTTTAAAAACAAGATTTGCTAGCTCTGTTTTGCCTTGAGTTTGTACTTCGAACAGAATGTGTCTACTTTTTAAATTTTTATATAGTTGTCCCCTATCTCTTCCCCCAGAATATATTGTCACACGTATCGTGTGTGTGTGTGTGTGTGTGTGTGTGAGTTCCCTCCAGGGTTGTTTAGCAATGAAGCTCGCTGCAGAATGGCACACCCTGTTCTGTCTGCTCCTAATCTGTTAGGATCATTGACCTTAAACATGTTTTCTCTACATTCAAAACAATATTTTGGCGTACGCTGTATGTAGTGTTTGTCTGTATATCTGTCTGTAGGAAAGTCTTTATCTGATCCCTCTGTGGCCTGTCTGCTGATATGAAGGCTCAGTGTCATGCATGTCCAGTCTTGTTACAGCCTGACGATACTATTCTCTTCTCTTTGCCAGATCAGACTCCACCATCGCCTGAGTGCAGTTACCATCTTCAGTCTCAAGCTCTCCAGCCCTCCTCTGTAGAGACGGACAGCCAGGACTGAGGGGAGATGAAACCGGATGGGGTTGCCACGGCAGCGATGGAGCCAATGGAAGCACTGGATGCCGATCCGGTAAACGAGTCAGTTGCGATGGGAGAGGAGCCTAACCAGGCTGCGCCGGCACCACAGACTGAGGGAGTTGGCCAGCAGGGAGAGATGGGGCAGGGTGAGCCTCAACCAGAGCCAGCCCAGGTGGCCCCCACCAAGACGGGGAACAGCAAGGCTGCAGCAGACCCAAAAGCCAAGACCAAGGCCCCCGCTGCTAAGACGAAGCCTGGGACCACCACCACAATTAAGACCACGACCGGACCAGGGTCTCGACCCAACACCGCCCAGAGCCGACTGACCAATGGGGTTTCCAAGCCACATGCCAACGGAGTGGCCAAGAAGACCACCACTGGAGCCCCAGAGAAGACTACGCCCAAGAGGCCCGTAGGCACAGCCGTTGCCCCTACCACTAAGACCACCGCCAAGGTTGGTGAGAAGAAGCCAGCGGGCACCACCCGCCCTGCCTCGGCTCCTGCTGCCACCAATGGGGTGAAGGCCACCACAGGAACAGCAGCAAAGAAGACACCTGCCACGCCAACTAATGGTGTCAAAGCCACCACCACCGCTGCTAAGAAGCCCACAGGTAACATTTAGAACCAGTCATTTTCACTCACTGGAAGGTACGTGAAGCCTTGCATTTGTAATCAGTTGCCAATTGTCTTCTGTACACAGCAAATGTACATTTTCCCTGAGGCAAAGTATGACATTGTACTGTGAATGTTGGCATACAGCACATCTAGATTTATTCAGCTGAAGATGTATAACACGCTGGAATGACTGCAATAAATATAGAAATACATTGGCCTGGTTCCTCATGAAATAAATGTTATGACGTAAATCATTGGCTGCGTCTTTCAAGTGAAATAATCTTACTCATGTTGTATATCTATCTCTTTGTCCTTCCCTCTCTTCCTCACCTTCCCATATCTCATCTCCCCAGCTCCCCGGCCTGTCTCTGCAGCTACCACCAAGCCCAGCACTGCCGCTGCTCCCAAGCCTGATAGGCCCCCTGTTTCCAAGACAACCAGGTAGGCCAACCATTGGTGTAGAGCTCGTAGCCCCTCCCCTGGGGAGAGACTGTGAGTGTGTAGATAACAACATTAGTAGGCAGTAATTGGTCCTCACTTCAAGCTTCCTCCAGGCAAAAGCTGATTATCTGTCTACCTAGCTGGGCAGCCTTTTGTTTGATGCCGACGTCAATTCACTGTGCAATACATGTGCAACTACAGCAGCAGTAATGAATTGTTCTAATAAATTCAGTGTAACGCTCCAGTTGCGACTGAGAAACCAGTTGCTTCGTTTGGGAATGTTGCCGGCTGAAAGGGACTGGTTAAAACACTCTGGAGGAACAGGCACAATGTCCCTACACAGAGAGGGGCTTTAAGAAGTCCTCGGAAGTAGGCCAGCAGTCACTCTGAGCCAGGTATCGCAGCGCTGTTTTGGGTTTGCAAATCGCATCCAGAGATTAGTCTGCACCCCTCAGAATAAATAATAACCAACTCCAGGAGACGGACCAGGCTGTTTTGGACCTCTGTTTGGCAGTGAGTAGAATCAGGTCAGATTAGGCCCAGACAGTACCTGAGTCACGCTGTGTGGCGTTCCAGCAGAGACACGCGTAACCCCAGGGAGCAACACCAGAGAGTCATGGGCTGCGGCGAGGTGGCTCAACAAGCCTTTTGTCTGTGAAGAGGGGGGATGACCAGGGATGTCCTAAGGTGTCTGGCTGTTCTTTGAATAGGCCCTCACTCCCCCTGCCCAACCCCCCCCCTTTCCCCTTCTGTGTTGTTTGTGTACCAAGGGAACTGTGGTCTCTTACTTTCATAGTTCCTTACTTTTCATAGCTCCCCTTCCAACAATCTTAACAGGATCTAGCGAGTACATACCAGTCAACAGATAGCGATTTTAGCTTCTTTTTTTTTGCGAGTGCGACAATCTCTGGTGAAGTTAAACTATGAGGTAAGTGAGGAATTTAATCCATGCATTACGGAACACAACAGTGAACTTTGCGTTGTGCAACATATGGCTGAGGGAGATGGCTTGGAGGCTGATGGGTGCAGTGAGCGTTGTGTACCCAGCCAGCCTGCACTGGAGGGGTAACAGACTGTGACAGGGTCATAAATCTCTGCTGTAATTAGATTTAGCCCTTCCTGCTCCCTCTTTTTAATGCATGTCTGTATCAGATGAGTGTATGAGTGCAGAGTGGATACGTTCTGGCATATCAGACACCGCCTGTCTCCCTGCTCACTGAGACCGCTGACTCTCACACACAATACTCATTTTGTCCCTCAATTTATTAATGTTCACTCTTTAGGAGATTTTGTTATCAGACAGAAAAGATTTGAATGCCAATATATATCTTTTTTTTTTACGATCCTACAGCTACAAATGGCCTAAATCTAATTTGACTGAATCACATCATTATGGCTGTAACAATTATAGAATAATCAGTAGGCTAAATGTCATGCAAATGGCCATGGTTGTCTTAATTGTGAATTATTTTTTTATAAAAATGTTATGAGCTTGTAATGCATTTTTGAAAATGTCCTACGAGATACTTAATGAATATGACACTGCTTTGGTGACACTCCCGTCTCACAAACAAATGGTTTTTAACTGAGACATATATTTGAAACGTTTGGACATTGAAGTTTCTGCATATTATTATGATGCATCTACATGACCCTGCGTTCCATGGCAGCGATAATAGCTCCCCATGTGCAATGTTGACCAATAGCAATTCATAGAATTTTCTGAATTTTAAACAATGCTATGCACAAGATTCCAAATTCTCATCATGAATGGATAAATTAAATGCTCAAAGGCATTAACATGGTGTCCATTTTAATAGTTATAAATATGGGAATCTGGTTTTGACCTCTTGGAACGTCTCTCCCAACCATGCTGTTTTGCTCGTAAAATGATTAAGCTACCAACTTTACCCAATTCATGTAAAAATAACAAACTGCTATTGGGTCAACTATCTGGTACAAAACATTAGGAACACCTTTCCATGACACTGTCCAGGTGAAAGCTGTGGTCCCTTATTGAGGTCGCCTGTCTCCTCCCTTTCAATCTGTGTAGATGAAAGGGAGGAGACCGGTTAAAGATGGATTCTTAAGTCTTGATATGATTGAGACATGGATTGTGTGTGTGTCCCATTCAGAGGGTGAATGGGCAAGACAGGCCAGCATCCCTGCGGAAAGCTTTCCACAGTCCATGCCTGACGAATTGAGGCTGTTCTTAGCGCAAAAGGAAGGGGTGTTCCTGATGTTTTCTACACTCCGTGTGTACTTGAATATGAACTTGAATCACCCTTCGCCTAAAATGACGATTATGATGATTATTTTGTTCCTGGATATTGCTCCTAATTGTCGGTTACACAATTATATAATAATTGTAAAAGCCCTATGCATCATGGCTGTTTTGGTTCCGTTGACATTTATCAAGTCCGGTCTGTTCTGTTTGTCCTGAAACTGTTATGCTTTTTGTTCTGTTTTAGTCTCACTGCTCTGACCCCCCTCCAAACACTAGATCCAGTCTGCTGGTGACACATCTCAGATTGATTCTGAAGTTCAACCTCAAGACTTTGTCGGTGGCAGCTGAAAATATGTGTGTGAAATGAATAGTCTGCAGCAGCACACGATTTCTCAGTATTCCACCGCTCCTTTTACAGTAGCACTTAATACCTGTCACTACTTCCTGGTTGGTGGGTGTGGTAGAGGTGTGAACACTATTTGGCCGCGATGTGTGCTGTGTGATGAGGTGTGCACACATTTGCTCAAGCCAACACTGTTGTAGGGCTGTTGGTACTCTCTGTGCGTGTCTGCTGTTTGATACTGATTGCCTGTATAATGTTAGATCTACAGCTTGTGACAGGAAACCTTTGGGTCTGATTTAGTGTATGCTGAAAAAGAAGTCATTATGTGGTGTTGGACACAGTGGGTGGTGTGGGGGAAGGTATGTGTGTTTTGAGAATAGTTGAGATGACATCATGCAGTGCCTGTCATTGCTCATTGGGTGAAGGTTTGCTTGCATGCGTATGCTAGTGTCGTATATGCTGTGCAGGCCTGTATTGCTGGGAGGCTGTGTATGTTGATCAGCACGCTGTATGTGTGCATGTAGTCCAACAACAAAATGGCGCCAATGATCGTTGCCCTGTTGCTAGCACCTAGCCAACTTTACAGTCTAATGTGTTATTTTTTAAATCTTTTTTATATTTTATTTATTACTTCTGTTGTTTTTGACTTGACTGTTATTGATTAATGTACTGCGTTGAGGAAGCTAGCACAAGCATTTCACTGCACCTTTTATACCTGCTGTACGCTGACAAATACATTGTTATTTGATGGTAGAGGTCGACCGATTATGATTTTTCAACACCGATACCGATTATTGGAGGACCAAAAAAGCCGATACAGATTTAATCGGACTATTTTTTTTCCCATTTATGTATTTTGTAATAATGACAATTACAATAATATTGAATTAACACTTATTTTAACTTAATATAAAACATCAATAAAATCAATTTAGCCTCAAATAAATTATGAAACATGTTCAATTTGGTTTAAATAATGCAAAAACAAAGTGTTGGAGAAGAAAGTAATATGTGCCAATATGCAATATGTGCCATGTAAAAATGTGTGCCATGTAAAATATGTGCCATGTAATAAAGCTAACATTTGAGTTCCTTGCTCAGAACATGAGAATATTTGAAAGTTGGTGGTTCCTTTTAACATGAGACTTCAATATTCCTAGGTAAGAGGTTTTAAGTTGTAGTTAATATAGTATTTATAGGACTATTTCTCTCTCTACCATTTGTATTTCATATACCTTTGACTATTGGATGCTCTTATTGCCAGTGTAACAGTATAGCTTCCATCCCTCTCCTCGCCCCTACCTGGGCTCGAACCAGGAACACATCGACAACAGCCACACTCAAAGCAGCGTTACCCATCGCTCCACAAAAGCCGCGGCCCTGGCAGCGCAAGGGGAATAACCACTCCAAATCTAAAAGGGAGTGACCTTTGAAGCGGCATTAGCGCACACCCAGCTAACTAGCTAGCCATTTCACATTGGTTACACCAGCCATTAGGCTTAGGCTTGAAGTCATAAACAGTGCTGTGCTTGCGAAGAGCTGCTGGCAAAATGTGTCAAATTATGTCAGAATTACGTAAAATTCTGGCAAATTAGTTCGCAATGAGCCAGGCGGCCCAAATTGTTGCATATATCCTGACTCTGTGTGCAATGAATGCAAGAGAAATGAGACAATTTCACCTGGTTAATATTGCCTGCTAAACTGGATTAGTAGTTATAACTAGTGATTGTTTTTTATAAGGCGAGTTTAATGCTAGCTCGCAATTTACCTTGGCTTCTACTGCGTAACAGGCAGGCTCCTCGTGGAGTGCAATGGTTAGAGCGTTGGACTAGTTAACTTTACGGTTGCAAGAATGGATCTCCTGAGCTGACAAGGTGAAAATCTGACGTTCTCCCCCTGAACAAGGCAGTTAACCCACCGTTCCTAGGCCGTCATTGAAAATAATGTGTTCCTAACTGACTTGCCAAGTTAAATAAAGGTATAAAAAAAAAAGAAATCGGCGCCCAAAAATAACAATTTCTGATTGTTATGAAAACTTGAAATCGGCCCTAATTAATCGGACATTCCGATTAATCGGTCGACCTCTGGTATTTAACCAGTATGACTGGGAGTGTAGTATGTAGCTGAACATGTTGCACGTCATGGCTTCAGTAGAGTATGTAGCTGAACATGTTGCACGTCATGGCTTCAGTGTAGTATGTAGCTGAACATGTTGCACGTCATGGCTTCAGTAGAGTATGTAGCTGAACATGTCTCACGTCATGGCTTCAGTAGAGTATGTAGCTGAACATGTTGCACGTCATGGCTTCAGTAGAGTATGTAGCTGAACATGTTATGACTTCAGCTGAACATGTTGCACGTCATGGCTTCAGTAGAGTATGTAGCTGAACATGTTGCACGTCATGGCTTCAGTGTAGTATGTAGCTGAACATGTTGCACGTCATGGCTTCAGTAGAGTATGTAGCTGAACATGTCTCACGTCATGGCTTCAGTAGAGTATGTAGCTGAACATGTTGCACGTCATGGCTTCAGTAGAGTATGTAGCTGAACATGTTGCACGTCATGGCTTCAGTAGAGTATGTAGCTGAACATGTTGCACGTCATGGCTTCAGTAGAGTATGTAGCTGAACATGTTGCACGCTGGCTTCAGTAGAGTATGTAGCTGAACATGTTGCACGTCATGGCTTCAGTAGAGTATGTAGCTGAACATGTTGCACGTCATGGCTCAGTAGAGTATGTAGCTGAACATGTTGCACGTCATGGCTTCAGTAGAGTATGTAGCTGAACATGTTGCACGTCATGGCTTCAGTAGAGTATGTAGCTGAACATGTTGCACGTCATGGCTTCAGTAGAGTATGTAGCTGAACATGTTGCACGTCATGGCTTCAGTAGAGTATGTAGCTGAACATGTTGCACGGCATGGCTTCAGTAGAGTATGTAGCTGAACATGGAGTAGAGTATGTAGCTGTCAGCTGAACATGTTGCACGTCATGGCTTCAGTAGAGTATGTAGCTGAACATGTTGCACGGTAGAGTATGTAGCTGAACATGTTGCACGTCTTCAGTAGAGTATGTAGCTGAACATGTTGCACGTCATGGCTTCAGTAGTAGTATGTAGCTGAACATGTTGCACGTCATGGCTTCAGTAGAGTATGTAGCTGAACATGTTGCACGTCATGGCTTCAGTAGAGTATGTAGCTGAACATGTCTCACGTCATGGCTTCAGTAGAGTATGTAGCTGAACATGTTGCACGTCATGGCTTCAGTAGAGTATGTAGCTGAACATGTTGCACGTCATGGCTTCAGTGTAGAGTATGTAGCTGAACATGTTGACGTCATGGCTTCAGTAGAGTATGTAGCTGAACATGTCTGCACGTCATGGCTTCAGTAGAGTATGTAGCTGAACATGTTGCACGTCATGGCTTCAGTAGAGTGAACATGTAGCTGAACAGGACATGTTGCACGTCATGGCTTCAGTAGAGTATGTAGCTGAACATGTTGCACGTCATGGCTTCAGTAGAGTATGTAGCTGAACATGTTGCACGTCATGGCTTCAGTATATAGTAGCTGCTGAACATGTTGCACGTCAGGAGTAGAGTATGTAGCTGAACATGTTGCACGTCATGGCTTCAGTAGAGTATGTAGCTGAACATGTTGCATGTCATGGCTTCAGTAGAGTATGTAGCTGAACATGTTGCAGCCTAAAGGGCTGAGGAGGATGGATGCTACACAGATGAATAAGTCATATGTCCCTGCTGAGCCTCGTCACTGCTAGGAGGGCATATGGAGATGAGTGAACGCAGTGAGGGGGTGGGGGATCTAAATAGAACAGCAAAGGATGTGTGAGAGGGAGAAGGACCCAATGCACATTATACAGGACCCCATACACACTATACAGGACCCCATGCACACTATACAGGACCCCATGCACATTATACAGGACCCCATGCACACTATACAGGACCCCATGCACACTATACAGGACCCCATGCACACTATACAGGACCCCATGCACACTATACAGGACCCCATGCACACTATACAGGACCCCATGCACACCATACAGGACCCAATGCACATTATACAGGACCCCATGCACACTATACAGGACCCCATGCACACTATACAGGACCCCATGCACACTATACAGGACCCCATGCACATTATACAGGACCCCATGCACACTATACAGGACCCCATGCACACTATACAGGACCCCATGCACACTATACAGGACCCCATAAACAGTGCATTGTTGGGCCTGTATTGAGTAAGGAGCGTTGGTGTTCTATGAATTTGGAGGAAGCCATGAAAGGCTAGGAGAAGAGGACATGGGTGGTGGTTCTCTCTCCCTTGTCCTGCTGTACTAAACTGTAATAGAGCAGTAGGCTGCCAGTCGTGTACAATATGAAGCAGGCCAGTTGTGCAGGCTGTAAATCTCCTCTCCTGCTGGGCTGTGGGTGTGACAGGCAGACCACTCTGTGACGCCATGGTTTTATGGGAGGTGCAACAGCAGACCTAATCACCTAAAGTGTGTGTGTGAGCTCATGCTCTAGATGTATGGCAGACGTGATGGATGTTGCAGAGGACTCTCTGGGAAGGCAGTGGTTCTATAGGCTTCTGCTTCACCACAGTCATACAGGGACCTGCATCGTCACCCACCCAGCAGGCTCTACCTGCTCTTTGTTCTCTCACTGGTTTCCTCTTTGTCCCTCTACTGCTAGGAGATGGAAACCATTTGACTGTTACTCGACACCTCAGCTCCATCTTCAGTAGGTTGACTGTCCTTTTGATATATTGTTATTTTTAAATGCTATTTCCCTCAAGCAGAACCAACCAAGAAGCCAGCTATAACTGGTTCATCAGGTTAAGGCGGCACCCTGTGTAATGTCTTATCCTTTCGCTCAAAGCCCCTCTTGAGTGCTGCTGCGGCAGTATAAGGGTCTCTCTAGCTCCAAGGCAACTAACTACCTGGTGAATTTCTCTGGGAAATTGCAAGCAAAGGACTGATACCTTTTTGTTCCTGGGTTAGAGTGAGATTTATGTGGGGTTCCCATATCTCTGAAGCCCTGTGTGGATGTCCTGGAGGTAGTCTCCTCCTTTTAACCAGGGTAAAGTGTCCCTCCCAGTCTTTCTGCTGAAATAAAATGGCATCATCTATAATATGCCAGCTGTCTCCCCGGGAGGAGGTCCGTCCCCATGGTAGCTGGCTCTCTGCTGTTTGCTCTGCTGCAGGGGAGGCACTAGCCTTGCTTATGCATCTCATTGACTTAATCGTAGCCCCACTTTGATTTGCCACCCGAAGGCACACAACCTTTTTATGTTAACGCTCCACATCCGTAAAGTTCCAGAATCCGTAATGAAACTAAAATGCTATATTTCAAAAACCCCAGGCGACTTTGGTGGACTTTAATTGTCTCTGCGCTCATTTTTTAAGCTTCAGTGAATTTCTATGCTTTATCCCTACATTTTTCTTTAACCCCAATTTGTGATGATGTTCCCAATGGCAAGGCCGTTGGCAAGTTTGAGAAACGATGCACAGCAATTTTCCTTCATTGTGTGCAAGCTATTAGACTCTGATCAGGAGTCTAACATGATCAACGCTGCCTCAGTCATTTGGGTGACAGTGAACTTAATTAGAGAATACGGGAAAAAAATAAAAAAGCTTATAACAATTCAAGTATCATTGCACTGTAATGCCTCAGTGGAGCCTTTTCATTGTGCCTAACTGCCGAGAAGCATGTATTAATTTTGTACCACATCCTGTCTGTCTGTTTATTATTGTTCGGCCATGCCCCATTATTCTATAACGGCCGTACTGGCTCCTACAACAGCGACCGGACCGATTTGAGAAGCTGCAGTGATAGAAGGTTAATGACGTGTAATTGGATGAGCGTTTTCTCGCTCCCTCTCTCCTACTGCCTTTGACGATAGCCCGCTAATCTGCCTTGCTTCCCTACCTAAACGGAGTCATTTTGGATTAGCCATATTCCTTTCGTCACACAGATTAAGATAAATACTCTGTCATCATCTCTCCTGCATTCTCTCTACCCTCTATTCAGTTTGTCCTGTAATTATTTTCTAATCTTTAATTCCATTCTTTTCTGTTAGCACACACTTTTTACAAATCTCCTAAACTTAGAATTTTACCACGTTACTTTTCTTTTTAGTGTGTCCTCACTTACGTCTAGACCTGTCAGATTGATACCTGAGGAAACCACAGTGAATGTCACGTTCTGCTCGCTCGGAGTTAATCAGCTGAAGGGCCAGCCAATTAAAAGCTCTTCTCCTGGACTAGGTTATCATGCATTTTATTAGAGGAAAGGGCCAGTTTTTGTGATGCAACTCTGGATAGAAACAATGGCCTTTTTGTACCATGACCTAGCCTGTTTATGCTTCATAAGAAGCCTTAGTCTAGACGTCACCACACCAAACAAATTCATTAACATGAGCTTGTAATCCCTCTCATCGTTAGAGTAATAACAGGCAGTCTCTTGTTTTGGTACAACAGGGTCATCAGCTGCTTCCCTCCCTCTTCACCACTCTTCATTCTCTACCTATGACAACTCATACTGTACAGGGTCATCAGCTGCTTCCCTCCCTCTTCACCGCTCTTCATTCTCTACCTATGTATGACAACTCATACTGTACAGGGTCATCGGCTGCTTCCCTCCCTCTTCACCACTCTTCATTCTCTACCTAAGACAACTCATACTGTACAGGGTCATCAGCTGCTTCCCTCCCTCTTCACCACTCTTCATTCTCTACCTATGACAACTCATACTGTACAGGGTCATCAGCTGCTTCCCTCCCTCTTCACCGCTCTTCATTCTCTACCTATGTATGACAACTCATACTGTACAGGGTCATCAGCTGCTTCCCTCCCTCTTCACCACTCTTCATTCTCTACCTATGTATGACAACTCATACTGTACAGGGTCATCAGCTGCTTCCCTCCCTCTTCACCGCTCTTCATTCTCTACCTATGACAACTCATACTGTACATGGAAGGAAGCTGTGCATGGCTGTAATCCATTGCTAGTGTCCAGTGGACGTCATGTCGTGGCTAGATGTTACCAGACAGGCTGTGTGTTCCATCAGGCATATACTTGACAGGCTGTGTGTTCCATCAGGCCTACACTTGACAGGGTGTGTGTTCCATCAGGCCTACACTTGACAGGCTGTGTGTTCCATCAGGCCTACACTTGACAGGGTGTGTGTTCCATCAGGCCTACACTTGACAGGGTGTGTGTTCCATCAGGCCTACACTTGACAGGCTGTGTGTTCCATCAGGCCTGACAGGCTGTGTTCCATCAGGCCTACACTTGACAGGGTGTGTGTTCCATCAGGCCTACACTTGACAGGGTGTGTGTTCCATCAGGCCTACACTTGACAGGGTGTGTGTTCCATCAGGCCTACACTTGACAGGGTGTGTGTTCCATCAGGCCTACACTTGACAGGCTGTGTGTTCCATCAGGCCTACACTTGACAGGCTGTGTGTTCCATCAGGCCTACACTTGACAGGCTGTGTGTTCCATCAGGCCTACACTTGACAGGGTGTGTGTTCCATCAGGCCTACACTTGACAGGGTGTGTGTGGCACTCTGGGTTTCCTTACCGTGTAAAAACCTGCCGGCGTTTGCTCTTGTACAATGAAATATGCTTTTAACACCATCCATAGTTCCAACAGGGATTTGAGCAAGTTATTTCAGTGCTCCATCTGAATTAAAGATGAACATGACCGCAGCGATCTTCCCTCTCCCCGCCGCCGATGCTAACTCTGTTCTTTATTTAGAGGCGGTGGTGCAGTGCAGCGTAGGCTAACGAGATCTCACGACTGTGTCACTGCATGTCGGCTACTTTGCACTGGCCTGACGTGGAAGCTACTTGACCAGAGTGCACATTACCCTCATGTCAGGAGAGGTGGGCTGGATGTAGCAGGGAGGAGGATGGGGGTGGGCTTGGCAGTTGGGGGGGCTCCACTCTGTATGTGTGGTGTGACTCTTCTCCCAGACTGCACTGCTTCAGATGCCTCAGGGTGATGTGGGGAGGGGGTTGCTGGGTTGACTGGGTGAGTTACTGTATTAGTGCCCTGTCGGGGCCAGCCACTCCAGGCATTGAAGAGATGTGGAGTGAATGGAAGTTGACTCCTCTTCGTCCTCTCATGTTCTTGTTGTGTTTTCTCCGTCGTCACTTGGTTTATGACCTGTCTGTGCTGTGTTCCTGAGGAAGTCTAGTGTCTGGCAGGGCTGTAGAAGTGACTAACAGAATGACTTGTGAATACAGTCGACAGGGCCTCTTGCTCTGTGATTTATGGCCCAGGGGTTACCAGCATGTGGAACTCGAGGGACCAACGTTCGCTTGACGACGCAAAAGAGTCTGTTTAAACATTGGTGTTTGTCACTTTATTTGTATTTAAATATATAGCCCTCGCAGTCATGTCTCCATTTCAATATTTTATCACCTCTACAGAAATACTGGTTCATGGTGTCTGGTAGATGACCCCCCTGGTTTGAAATCCGTTCTCAGTGATTCTGACCCCACCGCTCTCCTGTTCTCCCTCAGGCCTGCCACTGCTGCTCCAGGATCTCGCCCTGCCTCTGCTGCAGCCAGGCCAGCCACAGCCAGCACAGCCAAGAGCTCCACATCCACAGCCAAGCCTGGCACCCCCACGGCTAAAACCACCTCCACCACTCCCAGACCAGCCTCTGCCAAAGCCGGCTCTACAACACCCTCTGCTGGACGGATCCCAACATCACAGCCCTCAAAAACCGCAACTCCCATCAAGAAAGGTAAGAGGGGACATCAGTTTTGGTTCAATTTCTTTTTTAATTACAAAGGTTTAAACTTTTTATTACTAGCATTACACTGTTACATTTTTCAAAATATATCTATATTAGATCATTTGTTCATCATAATTAAGTTTCCATCCAACCCTTGTCCTTTTCCTCTTCACAAACATCTACTTGTTATACTCTTCCTCCAGATGTTACCAAATCAGCCACCAAGAAGCCTGCAGCGGCTCCTCTCACTCGCACCTCACCAGCCAAGACCACCAAACCTGAGACTCCCAAATCAGCCTCCGCATCCAAGCCAGACTCCACCCCCAAGAAGCCAGCTGCCAGCAGCAAGGCCGCAGACACCAAGAAGACGCCAAGCAAGCCCACGCCTTCAAAGGATGTCAGTGCTGGCCCCAAGACCCCTAGTAGCAAGCCAGCAGGGAAGGCTTCCACCCCTAAGAAGACTGTGGGCAGCAACACTCCCATGGCAGTGAAGCGTGGCCCCAAGCCCACGATGGCGGCAGAGCCCGCGACTAAAGAGGGTCAGACCCAGGACGCCGCTGTTGCTGCCACCATATCTGCAGCTGCCTTGGCTGCTGTGGTCTCCATAGCAACCTCGGAAGAAGCAGTGGTGGCTGCAGTCCCAGAGGAGAAGGAGACGGTGCCCCCTCAGGCCAGCCAGCCAGAAGAGGCCCCAGAGGCCTTTATCTCTCAGCTGTCAGCTCAGCTGGACCTGGTCCTCCTGGAAGAGCCAGCAGACACCGTGTCTCCCCTGGGCACCACGGTCATGTCTCCTCCATGCTCCCCCATTGGGCCCATGTCCCCGGTCAGGGAGCCCCAGAATGCCTCTGCTCTGCTGGACATGCACGTCCAGCCAGAACCCAGTTCCCAGAACCAGTCTGCCATGGCTCCACAGAGCCCGGTCCAGGAGGAGGTGATATTCCAGGCAGACTGCTGGGCCCAGAACCAGTCTGCCATGGCTCCACAAAGCCCGGTCCAGGAGGAGGTGATATTCCAGGCAGACTGCTGGGCCCAGAACCAGTCTGCCATGGCTCCACAGAGCCCGGTCCAGGAGGAGGTGATATTCCAGTCAGACTCCTGGGCCCAGAACCAGTCTGCCATGGCTCCACAGAGCCCTGTCCAGGAGGAGGTGAAGGTCCAGCCAGATGAGCAGCAGGAGGACCTTCTCATGCCCTCCTCTTCAGCCCCTCCTGCATTCAGCATAATGTCTCAGCCCATGGATGAGTTCACCTCAGAGGTCCTGGTCTCTCCCTCTCAGGACCAGGAAGAGGCAGTGGAGAAGGCAGATGAGGAGATCAACGAAGATGATGATGATGAGGAGGAAGAGGAGAGGACAGTGGGCAAGCCGACATTACTGTTGGACATGAGTAGCTCTCAGCCCTCAGAGGAGACCAATCCTGCAGGCTTCGGTGGTGCCACCGGTTGGCATGGGGATGACGTCTTGTCAGGGATGGACTCTGAGGATGTGAGCAGTCGCCTGCAGGGGTCATCAGAGATTAGTAGCACCCAGCATATGGGCCTGCTGCAAGGTACCCAGAGCTCCGACGCCCTGGTAGACTCCAGCCTCAAGGGCTCCGATGGAGAAGGGGCCTTCATGGGCCTTCATCCGGCTCCCCCAATGTGGAGAGGAGGAAGATGAAGAGGGATATGAGGATAGGAAAGTGTGCAAGCGACATCACTGTTTGACATGAGTAGCTCTCAGCCCTCAGAGGAGGCCAAACCTGCAGGCTTCAGTGGTTCCTGTCCAACGATGAGGAGGAAGATGAAGAGGAATATGAGGATAGGAAAGTGTGCAAGCCGACATCACTGTTTGACATGAGTAGCTCTCAGCCCTCAGAGGAGGCCAAACCTGCAGGCTTCAGTGGTTCCACCGGTTGGCATGGGGATGACCGTTTGTCAGGGATGGACTCTGAGGATGTGAGCAGCCGCCTGCAGGGGTCATCAGAGATTAGTAGCACCCAGCATACGGGCCTGCTGCAGGGTGAGGAGATCAACGGAGATGATGATGAGGAGGAAGAGGAGAGGACAGTCCTGGTAGACTCTGGCCTCAAGGGCTCAGAGGGAGAAGGGGCCTTCATGGGCTCCCCCAATGTGGAGACCCTGTCCATCGATGAGGAGGAAGATGAAGAGGAATATGAGGATAGGAAAGTGTGCAAGCCGACATCACTGTTTGACATGAGTAGCTCTCAGCCCTCAGAGGAGGCCAAACCTGCAGGCTTCAGTGGTTCCACCGGTTGGCATGGGGATGACCGTTTGTCAGCATGGGGATGACCGTTTGTCAGGGATGGACTCTGAGGATGTGAGCAGCCGCCTGCAGGGGTCATCAGAGATTAGCAGCACCCAGCATACGGGCCTGCTACAGGGTACCCAGAGCTCCGACGTCCTGGTAGACTCCAGCCTCAAGGGCTCCGATGGAGAAGGGGCCTTCATGGGCTCCCCCAATGTGGAGACCCTGTCCAACGATGAGGAGCGAGTTGATGATATGGATGTGAGCTCAGAGCGGGCAGTGGACCACCAGAACGTGTGTCAGCAAGAGGATGAGGAGGATGATGATGTGGAGATGCCCAGCGAAGGGGTGACGGAGAGTGGACTGGAGAGCTGTGGGAATGCAGATGAGGATGACTACACAGAGGAGGACCGTTTGGATAACCTCAACCGTTCGACCGTCCCACCTTCCTCAGCCTGGGGTCAGACAAACCCCTTCACTGACCCCTGGGCCCAGCCCCACCTCTCCTCCCCCCACACCGCCTCCAGCCCCCTGTCTGACCACGGGGCTGACGGCCCTGAGACGCCCACCCAGTCCTCTGCCCAGGCCTGGTTGGATCTCAGTGCCCCCTCTCTGATGCTCCAGTCAGAGCAGCCCTCAGAGCCCCAGACTGCCCCCGAGGAGATGGAGAGCTCTTCCCCAGTGGAGGCCTCTGCCCCCCCAGGCCCCCCTGCTGTGGGCATGTCTCAGTCCAGCACCCTGAGTGGCACGGCCCTGGCCGTCCACAGCAGCAGTGAAACCAGCACTCCCGAGGAGCTCCGTGACTATGACAGCAGCTCCGGGGTGGAGTCACGCTCTGACAAGCAGCAGACTCCCGTGCCATCCAATGTGCAACCTGACCTGGAACAGGACTTGGGCATCCATCTGGAGCGAGGTGACGAGGAGGAGGAGGCTGAGACGCTCCCTGCTGACGAGGTCCTGGGAACAGGCCCTCCTACTGCCCCTGCCTCTGCCCCCTCCTCCCCCTCCACCTCTGGAGACGAGGCCAGCGACATGGAGGGTGAGATGCAGATCAATGACCCAGATGTCCCCGTCACCATGGATGACAGCGCTGAGTTCGACAGTCCACCCTCCGCCCGTATCCTGCCTGCCCTGGAAGAGGATGAGGAGGTGGTGGAGGCGCCGGCCGGAGGAGAGGAGGAGGACGGGGGTGGCGGCACACCCCAGTCTGCCAACTCTGTGGCGTCTTACGGCTTCGACTGCACCATGTCCAACTCCAACGCCCACTCCACTGCCGAGAGCTGCGGTAAGAGTCCCGGCATCTTCTCCCTGGAGAACGAGGACCAGTTGCCCGAGGAGGCCAAGGACCCTCTCTCATCAAGGAGCTGACCCTGCCAGCAGCGGCCGCCCAGTCAGAGGAGCTGCTGGGAGGCCCTGTAGACCTGCTGCCCCTGGGCCAGCCTGGGGACCAGCACCACTACATGCTGGGGGGGAAGATGGATGCTGACGACCTGGAGGTCAACACCCTGGAGGACACCCTCCGCCTGGGGCCCCAGCATGCCGGGGAGGCCAGCGAGGGCCAGCCACCCTACTACTCTGCTATATGCGATAAGACTGATAGCTTTCTGGCAGGTAACGTATAAGTCCCTACCCCTGGAATGCACCTTCTCCCTCGCACCCCTCCCCCTTGTTGTTCTTAGTTTTTCTCTCGAGGTGGGTTAGATGGTTTAGAAAAACAAGCAAATGATGGTAGGAAACAAAAGGCAAGGGGAATGAAAAAGACTGTAGATCAGTGAAGCCTCCCTCTTTCATACTACTATTATGGTTATGAATGTATGGCACTACTTTATATGTACACTAGCTACCATTTTCTATTAGAATGTTCTTTTTAAGTAACACTGCGTACTCCGTAACCCCTGAGGGGGCATTGACTGACTGGTCCGTTGGGACAAAGCTCTTATAAGAAAAGGAGAATGGACTCTACCTACATGTGTATTTATCCTATTGTTTTTACCAAACAAATGTCAGTTCTTTTGTTTTTGTACTTGTTTTGTTGGAACCCGGTTCTCCCTCCCCTATGTACACGCTCCATTTGATCCTGCACCGTAGAGATATCCTACTCTTCTTTTTTTTTTTTTACAAGTTTGTCTTGTTTTCAACACCATTTTAGTATTGAATAAAGACTAGATATTTAAACATGGCTTTCCTCACCTTATAGTTTTGTTGAGGTCGGTATGGGAGTGTTCAATTTGAAGTTTGTCTCGTTTTAATTTGCGCTACAGGAAGTTTGCCTCTCCCTGCATAGATTACCATGGCAAGTAAAGTTGTCGTGTACGGTGTTTTTTGAGGCATCTGTTTTAAGTGTTCATGCCTCTTAGTTGATCGTTTGTGCTTCAGAACCAACTAACAACTATTTCTGGGGGAAAAACCGTGCGTTCCTCTGCATTTTAGAATGCTTTTCTCACTGAAAACGCTTTTAGTGATATTGCATATTCCAACTTGCATGTACTAACATTGAAATTGTATCTGATTAAACCATTATACAGTAGGGTTGTTCATAAATGAATGGTTCACGCTAAGTAGGTTTTTCAAAATTCCATTAAACATCATTGCAAGGCACGTTCCTGTTTCTTGTTATTTCCCATTAGCGTAGCATGTCTCAATTGTCAGTTTTATGTATTTCAATGACATCACTGTCCTCACCATGGGAATCACTTCCCATCAGGAAGTGACGTTTTATCTGTGGAATGGTGTTGATGCGCAATGGAATTTTGGTTAGGAGGCAATCCACCTGGTGTCCCATACCCTGTTTTCCAGCATGTATATGTTTCTCTCTGACCTCCATGGATTCAACGCAGACCAACACCACATTTGTAAATGTCCTTGGTAGGTGGTAGTCCCCAAACAGACACCAGGGAAGACTCCTCCTCCTGGGTCCCTTTACTGTATGTCCTGAAGGTTTTAAATCCTCTTCCTCTGCGACGTGAAGCTCAAACCTGCCTGTATCCTCCCGAATGCTCCACCCAACACACACACACACACACACTGGCATTACCCCACACCCACCTGAATGTGGTGGTTAAGAAGAAGCGGATGAGAGATCTGCCTGCTCCTGCTCAACCCAGACAAGGAAAGCCCTTGGATCCCTATGTTTGTCAGTCCTGAAATCAGAGCATCCCTTGTTCCTTCTCTCCTACCTTCACCATTATGGTCTTCCTAAAATAAAATAAATGCC
Organism: Oncorhynchus nerka; assembly: GCF_034236695.1. Taxonomy (NCBI): domain Eukaryota; kingdom Metazoa; phylum Chordata; class Actinopteri; order Salmoniformes; family Salmonidae; genus Oncorhynchus; species Oncorhynchus nerka. Next base: position 31,233,636 of record NC_088416.1, read on the forward strand.
AGATTTGGTGTTTTGCCCAGTAGGCCTATCATGAACATACAGGCGTCTCATGATGTTGCTTTGGGAACGCTCTGTTGCATGTATAGTACTGTATGTGTCTGTTGGGGCCATGGCTGCCCTTGAGTAAGGCATGGTCAATGTTGAGGTGCATGTTTTTGGTAATTAGCCGAGCAGGTCCCAGGGGCATCCTTGTGTTGGCTGAGTTGATTTTTAAAAAAAATGTGGGATAGAATGCTTTTCAAAACAGTCAGGTGTATGTGGTGACACCACACATATGAAGAAACTATCTGGTTGGTCAAAAACTTTATCAGAGTAGTTTATGATTTAGTTCTTAAGTAAAATGGTTAATCCCTTGTTCCCCATTTTCTTTGCCTAATCCCCGGCTTGTCAGGTCTTTCATGTTAATTCTCTTGTTATCAAAATCTAGCCTTTGTGGGGATATTTCGCTGGGACATTTTTAAATGTGTCAATTCATTTTTGGATTGATGGTGGTTAAATGCCAGACCATAGAGCCAAAGGAGATTAATTGCTCCTAGTCATGTGATCTTTATCCCATATTAGGGCTACATATTAGAGGTCAACCGATTATGATTTTTCAACACCAATACCGATTATTGGAGGACCAAAAACGCCGATACCGAGCAATCGGACGATTTTATATTTTAAATGTATTTGTAATAATGACAATTACAACAATACTGAATTAACACTTATTTTAACTTAATATAATACATCAATAAAATGTATTTAGCCTCAAGTAGATAATGAAACATGTTCAATTTGGTTTAAATAATACAAAAACAAAGTGTTGGAGAAGAACGTAAAAGTGCAATATGTGCTATGTAAGAAAGCGTTTCAGTTCCTTGCTCAGGAAGACAAGCTGGTGGTTCCTTTTAATATGAGTCTTCAATATTCCCAGTTAAGGAGTTTTAGGTTGTAGTTATTATAGGACTATTTCCCTTTATACCATTTGTATTTCATTAACCTTTGACTATTGGATATTCTTATAGGCACTTTAGTATTGCCAGTGTAACAGTAGAGCTTCCTTCCCTCTCCCTGGGCTCGAACCAGCAACACAACGACAACAGCCACCACATCGAAGCAGCGTTACCCATGCAGAGCAAGGGAATCAACCACAGGCTCAAAGCGAGTGAAGTTTGAAACGCTATTAGAGCACGCTAACCAGCTAGCCATTTCACTTCGGTCACATTAGCCTCATCTCGGGAGTTGATAGGTTTGAAGTCATAAACAGCGCAATGCTTGACGCACAACGAAGAGCTGCTGGCAAAACGCACGAAAGTGCTGTTTGAATGAATGTTTACGAGCCTGCTTCTGCCTACCACCGCTCAGTCAGATACTTAGATACTTGTATGCTCAGTCAGATTATATGCAACACAGGACACGCTACATAATATCTAGTAATATCATCAACCATGTGTAGTTAACTAGTGATTATGATTGTTTTTTATAAGATAAGTTTAATGCTAGCTAGCAACTTACCTTGGTTTACTGCATTTGCGTAACAGGCAGTCTCCTTGTTGAGTGCAACGAGAGAGAAGAGGCAGGTCGTTATTGCTTTGGACTAGTTATAACTGTAAGGTTGCAAGATTGGATCCCCTGAGCTGACAAGGTGAAAATCTGTCTTTCTGCCCCTGAACGAGGCAGTTAACCCACCGTTCGTTCCTAGGCCGTCATTGAAAATAAGAATATGTTCTTAACTGACTTGCCTAGTTAAATAAATAATAAAGAAAGGTGTAAAAATAAAAAAGTGTAAAATCCGATTGTTATGAAAACTTGAAATCGGCCCTAATTAATCGGCCATTCCGATCGACCTCTACTACATATAGTTATTCTGAGTATCAGGCCAGCATCTTGAGGGCAAAGACTTAAAACAAAATGATTTCCAACAATGTTGCGCACCAATTTATTACATTGTATGAATGGGTTGCAAATTTATCTAAATTACCTAAACTCTGACGCAATTACGTGAGATTTTAGTTCTGGGTTTCCGAGGATTTTAGAACTGTGAAATGTCGTATCATATTAAATGTATAGACATGTACTGTAGTAGCTGTTGATAAATCCATGAAGTGTCTCCACAATTGAACAATTATAGTGAAACCTCAACTCAATATCATCTTCATAACCTTTGTTCCAAATTATTTGAGAGCAAACTCTAGACCTCATTTGACTGTAATACTGTTTCTATATAGTAGATGGGTTATGTAATATGTATTAGATTAGGTCATAGATGTTGGCAAGTACTCCAATTAGACAGATGTCATGTTAATAATGAGTCATTACATGTTCCAATAAGATAAGGGAGGATTTAGGATGAGTCCAGGATGCATGCCATCCTCCACTCGTTTTCCACTACTCAGTCGCTATTACCCTCGGGGACATTTGAAGCCAGACCACAAAGATTCGATGTGACGGTCTGATCAGTAAGAATTTGGTATGTCCTCCCACATCACAAATGTATACTCAAAAATAACAGAATACAAAGACTTATGTATTGGCTCATCTAAGTATTATAACACACCTAACAGAATAGTAAACTGTGGTCAAACTTCATTTATTTGTCCTTTTTCAACTCGATCGAAACAGGTTTTTGTTTACTTTATTTCTTTGTGTAAAGACGTCAATCCCTCAGCACTTCCCTCATTTTGCTTTGCGTCTTCCCTCCACTCCTTTTGATTCTTCTCCTTGAATCCTCTGGCCCTGGATTCTGTCCTACCCCTCCTTTTTGGTGCATGCGTCTCTAACGCACATCCCAAGTTATCTTGACTGTCTGGCAGGAGGGCCCAAGAGTGACGAAGCGGAGACCGAGGAGTCCCACCAGTCACAACAGAAGCAGAGCGAGCCACCCGTGGGCCTACTGGAGGAGAAGAATCGGGATGCGCCAACCATGGGCCTACGGGGGGATGAGCCAACCATGGGCCTACAGGAAGAGGACCACATCCAGCTTCCTCATCTCGTAGTGAACGCCCACTACCTCGCAGAGCAGCAGTGCAACAGGAGACCCACCGACACCACCTCCAGGTCCTTCCAGTCTGCAGCTGTAGCCAACGGTCAGCTGTGCAGGCTGGAACAGCACCAGAAGCACCTGAGAGAGCAGGAGAGGCAGAAGAGGCAGTGGCTGGAGGAGGAGTGTCTGAGGCAGGAGCAGCAGATGCGGCTGGAGAGGCAGCGTCGGGAGCTCCTCCAGCTCCAACTCCAGCAGCAGCAGCAGGAGCACAGACACCGCCGCCAGGTACTGCAGTGGCAGCTAGAGCTGGAGCAACAACTCAAACAACAGCTCAGACAGCAGCAGAAACAACAACAGCAGCAGCAGTTGAGGAGTCCGTCTGCAGTCATGCTCTCCCCATCCTCTGGGCTATGCACCATCTATGAGGCCATGGAAACCAGCGAGGACGAGAGTGAGGAAAGAGAGCAGAACAGAGAGAGGGAAACAAGGATGCAGCAGGAGAAGTGGACATCCAAGCAGACTTGGCCAGACTCACGCCAGCAGGGGCCGCGTCCCATTCCTCCAACGGATCTGGACTGGAGCAAGAAGGTGGACATCGTCCAGCAGCTTATCAACCAAACCCTGCTGATGTCTGGAGACAGGGGCTGCCCCCCTCTGTTCCTGCTGCCTGTGGGCAGTGGGGGCACCCTGAGCCCCCTGGAGAGCAGCATGTGGCCCTACCTGCTGTCCCCGCTCAGTCCCCCCTCTGCCACTGTCACCTCTGTCAGCAGCTACTCCCCAGACAGCCAGGGCAGCTCCCCCCAGGGAGACTGGACCGTGGTGGAGCTGGAGACACAGCACTGAAAGCCAGGGAAGGAGGATGACACACCACTCATCACTGTCATATCTATGCACTGCATACTGTATTCACACGACACAAGTTGGCACTACATCTCCACACTATAAATTCATGACATGGGCCAAAATAACAGCGAGGTACACTGTACACTGATCAAACCACACCATCTCACAAAAAGAGCATGCTATACATTCTAACTTCATATCTACATAGAAATCCACATTCACTCTATTGTCAAACTAATCTTCAGAGAATGGTATATATTATTACTCATCAGTGGAGAACTAAGAATGGCACATCCCCCATTGGTACTGCAACTAATATACTTTAATAATACACATACAGTGCCTTGCGAAAGTATTCGGCCCCCTTGAACTTTGCGACCTTTTGCCACATTTCAGGCTTCAAACATAAAGATATAACTATTTTTTTGTGAAGAATCAACAACAAGTGGGACACAATCATGAAGTGGAACGACATTTATTGGATATTTCAAACTTTTTTAACAAATCAAAAACTGAAAAATTGGGCGTGCGAAATTATTCAGCCCCCTTAAGTTAATACTTTGTAGCGCCACCTTTTGCTGCAATTACAGCTGTAAGTTGCTTGGGGTATGTCTCTATCAGTTTTGCACTGACATTTTTTCCCATTCCTCCTTGCAAAACAGCTCGAGCTCAGTGAGGTTGGATGGAGAGCATTTGTGAACAGCAGTTTTCAGTTCTTTCCACAGATTCTCGATTGGATTCAGGTCTGGACTTTGACTTGGCCATTCTAACACCTGGATATGTTTATTTTTGAACCATTCCATTGTAGATTTTGCTTTATGTTTTGGATCATTGTCTTGTTGGAAGACAAATCTCCGTCCCAGTCTCAGGTCTTTTGCAGACCCCATCAGGTTTTCTTCCAGAATGGTCCTGTATTTGGCTCCATCCATCTTCCCATCAATTTTAACCATCTTCCCTGTCCCTTCTGAAGAAAAGCAGGCCCAAACCATGATGCTGCCACCACCATGTTTGACAGTGGGGATGGTGTGTTCAGGGTGATGAGCTGTGTTGCTTTTATGCCAAACATAACGTTTTGCATTGTTGCCAAAAAGTTCAATTTTGGTTTCATCTGACCAGAGCACCTTCTTCCACATGTTTGGTGTGTCTCCCAGGTGGCTTGTGGCAAACTTTAAACAACACTTTTTATGGATATCTTTAAGAAATGGCTTTCTTCTTGCCACTCTTCCATAAAGGCCAGATTTGTGCAATATACGACTGATTGTTGTCCTATGGACAGAGTGTCCCACCTCAGCTGTAGATCTCTGCAGTTCATCCAGAGTGATCATGGGCCTCTTGGCTGCATCTCTGATCAGTCTTCTCCTTGTATGAGCTGAAAGTTTAGAGGGACGGCCAGGTCTTGGTAGATTTGCAGTGGTCTGATACTCCTTCCATTTCAATATTATCGCTTGCACAGTGCTCCTTGGGATGTTTAAAGCTTGGGAAATCTTTTTGTATCCAAATCCGGCTTTAAACTTCTTCACAACAGTATCCCGGACCTGCCTGGTGTGTTCCTTGTTCTTCATGATGCTCTCTGCACTTTTAACGGACCTCTGAGACTATCACAGTGCAGGTGCATTTATACGGAGACTTGATTACACACAGGTGGATTGTATTTATCATCATTAGTCATTTAGGTCAACATTGGGTCATTCAGAGATCCTCACTGAACTTCTGGAGAGTTTGCTGCACTAAAATTAAAGGGGCTGAATAATTCTGCACGCCCAATTTTTCCATTTTTGATTTGTTAAAAAAGTTTGAAATATCCAATAAATGTCGTTCCACTTCATGATTGTGTCCCACTTGTTGTTGATTCTTCACAAAAAAATAGTTTTATATCTTTATGTTTGAAGCCTGAAATGTGGCAAAAGGTCGCAAAGTTCAAGGGGGCCGAATAGTTTCGCAAGGCACTGTAGGTATACTATAATATATATGAGAGAGAGATAAAATACTATGTGTAAATCCAAATTTGATTAACTGTACAGTATGAACCTTATTCTGAGCGATAGTTATGATAGTACACTTGTTGATTAATTTAAATGTTACAGGTAAGTGGGACTAGATTAGATTTGGTTGTGTTAAATTATCATCAGCTTCAAATCCTCAGAGAAGCTGTTTTGTTTGTGGAGAAAATACTGCTGCTAGCTATGGTCTGGACCAAATTGACTGCTTTGAATTGACACAATCCTTTGTCTGTAGAAGAACACCCTTTTAAGGAGAGCGCAATGTCTCAAAATAATTGGGCTGTCAATCACACAGGAAAAGAGGGAGGGTGAGAGAAGGACGTCCTTGTTCTGCTCTGCCTTTCACACAGTAGTGGTGGTGGGGGGTCTCACCCTGCATTCCAAAGCTATAACCTCATTTCTTGGGTCGGCCTTTATTCAATGGGTTTCCCGAGGTTACAAATGATGTCATGATAGGAGAGAAACAGAAGTCTGAGGCAGCGACACTACCACACAGAGAGAGCACAACACTCAGAGCACTGATAAAAATGTAACTAACTGTTCAGAGAATTACATCAACATACATTGCCATTTATTAAACGCCCCAGGAGAGGGAGTTATTTGCAGTAGTGACGAGGCAATGTTGTGAGATGGGAAACTGGATATGAAGTGTTGGAAGGACTTTAACATTGTACTAAAGAAGTGCTGTGTATGACAAATGCCATAATGTCTCAAAGGAGGGGGAAACTAGGTTCCTGAAGCCTCAAACAAAGCTACATTTGTCAAATGAATATCCTTCATCTATCTCCATGTAAACAGTTGATTTATCAACAAATTGATTTAAACTATGAGCCACCGGTGTCTGTTTTGGAGTTCTGAATACGCAGCAGTTTTGATTCCTGCTTGTACTACCTTGGTGGCAGGTCTACTATAGTATGTCATGTATGTACATCCTACTTGGGAAGGCTGCACAATAGCTGGGTAGGGTGTCAGTCGGGATGTCAAATTTAAAGCAATTTTTATATAATTCTACTGTTATGTGCAATCAGAAATGTATGGTGAATTGTGCAATATTAGTAATATCAGTTGCACATCATTTAGTTTAGACTTAATGAGAATTTTAGTTTATTTATGCAAATTGGTTCTAATTTTATCATCTATACAGGTATATGTAGTGTCCATTATTTTTTTATTTGCATTAATTATTAAAGGCTAGTATACTGTATGTCTTCTTTTAGTTCCATTTGTAAATAGAGGTAGATGAACACTGACACCTAATGGTTGAGTTAGTACTACTGTTAGTACTACTGTAAACAAATACTGTAACCCCATGTAATCTGTCTTCTATCCATTATCAGTACAGTGGGATATAAAATGTTAGTATTGTGCAAGCACATCTATTAAACTATTTTGACAGGTAGGCTAATATTTTAAAAAGTATATATGTATGTATCCACATGGTGATATTATAAATGTATGTGATGCTGTGTATGACAGCTTATTTCAGTTTGAATGCAGCGTTTGTGAAAAGGATATTTATGTAATGCATTCAGTTCTTTAAACCAGGGGTGTCCAACTCATTTTGCCCGTGGGCCGCATTCGATCTTCACCGCGTCCGGAGGGACGCATTAAAAATGTATTATTTTCTTGCAAAAAAAATAGTCCACTGTCCAAAAATATTTGAATTTGTCGCTGTCTAGCATTTGTTTCAATTACTGTTATCAAGCTGGACAGAGTGAAGAGCCTATACATGTACATCCATTATCATTTCTACACAGTTTTGATTTGGTTTTAGACTTTTTCAAAAAACTATTTTTCCCCACCCAAAACAAACTCAAACTACCCGTGGGTCGGATTGAATGGGCTCGCTAATGTTGTGTAAACAGCTGTGTCGGGGACAAGGTGAACCCCATGATGCAATCCTGACCCAATCAAACTATGCCTGTGGTTAGAGGTGGGTGGGGAGTGTGCTGGATGTTGGACAACAGTTCATAAATACATCCCAAATGATACTATGTGAAGATGAATGCTATGGATACAATGCATTTACTGCACCAATACATTTTTAGAAAAGAAAGAAATCAAGTAGCTGTAGTACTGTATTCCTAGTACGACATGCAATGATATGCAATAATCTATTCCAGACAGTAGCTACAGGTGTAGGGTCTTAATTGAATCACCCTGTTGCAGGAGAACTTTCCTGCTATGCAGGACATTTAAAGCATGTAGTGTTTTTGAGGTTTATAAAGACTTCTGAGGTTTGACATTTCCACTTTTCCACTTAGATTTTCCCTTAATTATAATCCGCATAATAATTCACATTTCCTGTTGCCGCAGGATTCTTTTCTCAAATGAAGATCCTACATCTGTATAGACATGACTGTCCATCATCAAACATTTATAGTTCAAATAATCACCAGAGGCATACTATTAAGTACATTATAGGCCTAATCAGAGTTTGGAAAATCTAATATTATTTTCCACCTCAGTCATCGACTCTTGATCAATTTTGCTAAAAGGATTTGATTATTAAACTTTTGCTATTAAGGTGGTTTATATTTGAGTAGTGTTTGTAGACTGTGATAGGCCTACTGTATAGTAATTTACTATTTAAGATATTTTTTAGGCTTGTGTCTGATACATGTATCATTGTTAAGTACGTTAATATAACCATTTAGAAATAAAATGACTTTCAACTAGCTCTTTCTATTTTTTGCTATTTTGTAACTAGGTTGGCAATGGCAACAAACGCATTGAAATGCTGACAGCATAACCTACTGTGAAAGACCGATGCCATGTTGTGCTTCTTGTCTAGACAGAGGGGTTTCCTCCACTGAAGTAGGCTATATGTGATCGGTTGCCTCTCACAATGTACCATGTTCAGGTTTCCTCATACTAGAAGTAACATAGTAAACAGAACACTTAAATTAGGGAAAGGGGGATACCTAGTCAGTTGTACAACTGAATGCCTTCAACTGAAATGTGTCTTCTGTATTTAATCCAACCTCTCTGAATCAGAGAGGTGCGGGGGGCTGCCTTAATCGACATCCACGTCTTCAGCGCCCGGGGAACAGTGGGTTAACTGCCTTACTCGGGCAGAACAACAGATTTTGCCATTGTCGGCTCTGGGATTCGATCCAGCAACCTTTTGGTTACTGGCCCAACGCTCTAACCACTAGGCTAAAAGTATATGATATGTTACATTTGGTATGGTTATATAAGACCGAAGGTTACTAAAGGCAACAATAAAAGGAAGGTGGATCGGTGGGTGTATAATGCAAATGTCTAGCAATCCAAAGGTTGTGTATTCAAATCTCATCACAGACAACTGTAGCATTTTAGCAACTTTGCAACTACTTACTACTTTGCAACTACTTTGTCCTTTAACCTAACTCCTAACCTTAAACCCTAGCCTAGCTAATGTTAGCATTTTCCACCTAGCTAACTTTAGTGACAACAAATTGGAATTTGTAACATATCATACATATTTAAAATTTGTAACATATTGGCCAAATTGCAATTCGTAACATAACATACGAATGGTAATTCGTAGCATATCATACGAAATGGATGTTGGACACCCACACATAATGTAACATATCATAGTAATTTGAGTCACGGATTTTCGTTTACTATGTTACGTCTACCCCTGATTCTAGGTTGCAACCTTTCAGAGACGAAATGTCATGTAGTTTGATCTACAGTTTGGCCAGCTAACCACTAGGCTTCGCTAGTCTCATTCAGTGATAGCCAGAGTCGGAAAAGAGTCGCTTAGCCTACCCTGTACAATATTAAATCCATACCATTAAGTCTTTCTCAATCCATTTAGTTCCACTACGACAAATGAACAATGAATGGTAAGGTAAGCATACTCGGCCCATATGAATAAGGCGATATCACCGATAAGTCGTTTTTAGATGTGCCAAGTGGTGAAGGAGGGCTCGCTCTATGAAATTACCAAAGGCACAAAATTGTGATTTATCGCCAACAAGTTTATTGCAATTGTAAAGATCACATGACCAATACGACGCGCGCCCCTCACTTGCGCTCAGCTACCCTCACTGGTTAGTTGCCCCCACGAGCAACGAGCATCAGACCGTTTTTATACTGTTGATTGACGACCAGGCGCGCACAAAAGAGCTCTCAGCAAGGGAGGAGTGGCGTAGGATAGCATTCATTTTTCTCACAGTAACAAAATGTCAGGTATTTTTTTGTGGTTTATAGATATTTCGCCTGGATTTAAACTGGAAAGGATAAGGTGAGCGGTAGGCTACGTAAGCGGGAGGCTATGTTATGTAGACATAACGGTTCTTGTTCATAAACCGATTATAGGCTTGACGATGCAATGCGTGGAAATAATAGCCTAATAATAATGTAGATTTTCGAGAGTGAGTGAACAATTGAATTATGTCCATTTAGTATTATTTCTGTAGCTGTCATGTTCTCCAATTACATGGGGTAGAATGTCAGATGAACCAGTCAACGTCAGCCTTCAAACTACACAACATAGTTGAAAGGTGGACACGGTGATACGTAACTTCTTGCTCTTTTGGAACATGGACTAAAGAAGAGAATGAGAGGCCTACAACGTTTATTTTGTCGATGCTCTCGCTCATCTGGGCAGAGACAGGCGCCCGTTAACTCTCCGTACAGTTCACTGTCGTTTTAAAGTGCTGAGGGTATTCGCCAATGTTGGCCTGCTCTTTGACTGCAAATAACTCCAAACGGACAGGAACTGATTTGATGGTGTCGTAGATCACTAAAATGATTTGATAATCAAGAATTCATTAGCTACATTGAAGAATTTGTCATCCCACCGCTGTGGTAGCCTGTGTGATACACAAGACACCAGATGGCTAACAACGACTCGATGCAAGTAAGTTTTCCAAGTTAGCATTGGACAGGGGTTTTTCTTGATTTAACATATTATATTAGCCTGTGTTTGTCCTATTCGAAGAGATGCGTGCATGTCATATTTGTAGACTATTTCTTCTAATTGGGTTCGTGGTGACGTCTTTGCACGACAGGGACTGATGGTGGACAGGTACTCTACTAGTACATCGGGCCAAAGTTAGACAGGTAGTAGCCCACTATAACCGACTGAGCCTGTCGTCCACACCCACACCAGCACCTTGAAACGTTAGGTCTGTGTTTTCTGTCCCCCATGTTTGCAATGGTCTAACAGGGCATAATAATGGCAGGTGCTTATTGTGTGTGTTACCAAAGCAGTCTACACCTGCACAAATATGTCCGGCAAAAGTAATGACGTATTGATGATGTGTAGACCAACAAATACTGTACACACATATATTTACTTGTTATACCTTATGCCATATGGAAGATACCTGTATGGAGCATTAGAGGGCCATTTCTTGTGGTACATAGTTGTTCCACTCAGGTGAGTTACAGTGGAGGGTGTCAGAGTCAAGGACCTAATTAAACAGGTCATGTTACCTTATGCTGCTTACACAGGTGTCATCTCAGTTCAGGAAACTGCATAGGAGGGAATTGTTACAAATTAGAGGCCATGTTGAACTCAAGCCAGAACCCAACACATTAATATCTGTCTGCAGCAGCCTTGCAGGTAACCCACCGAGTTTGGTTCAGACCAAAGTCAGTGGTCCAGTACAAAGTTCAAATAATAAGAAATAAAACTACACATTCTATTTTAAGTTAGTGTATTACATGTAATCAACTTTCAGTGTACAGATGTGGTCAAATATACATGTTTATGTTACGCCCCTGAAAACAGGGGAGAAAATAATCACGAGAGTGATACGGTGTTGTATTCTCAAGTCAATATTTAGTTCAATGAGAAAAAGACCGCGAATTTCCCCAGGAATATGGGTGGAGACCAGAGCAATCGATCTCCGGCTCATAGATTACAAGCATTTCGTAGATCACAGATTAACACTTTTAGGCACCACAAAATAAAGTAATCAATATAACGTTTACACATTACTCTCACAATTCGTACCCTTTGACAGATTTGAACTTTAACACAATTATATGAATGTTATCAATCTCTATCAACTAATACTGAATGCATATTTTAACCTTAGATGTTTTAAGATCCTCACATACTATGAACTTACTAATACTTTCCAATGTATGACAGGCTATGAATATGTCCTTTAACCTGTCACATTTACACAGGCAGCCCAATTCTGATATTTTTCCACAAATTGTTCTTTTGACCAATCACATCAGATCTTTTCATATCAACTCGTTTTCAGACCTGATCTGATTGGTCAAACTACTAATTAATGACCAAAATATCAAAATTGATTGATTGCTGATTGAGATCAAGCAGGCACGTTGGCAATGATCGACGTCCCTATCGGAGCAGACCTATACTCTGCATAGTGATTGGGCTTGATTGTTCTATTTCCCCTCAATACCTCAACAAGGCTTTACTGGAGGGCAGTATGTTTTTTTTGGAAGGGATGGGGGTCACAAATGAGCAGAGCTACAGCACATTACTCAGTCCTTATAAGACCTCTCCCTTTCTTTCAGTCCATAAGACTGATCTCACTCTTTCTCTTTCCCTCAGTTTCCCCCTCTCACACATTATCCATATTATCCAGTGCATATAGTAGGGCTTAGTCCAACAGGGTGTATTGGTCTCTCCCCCCCCCCCCCCCCCCCCACTTAGTCGTCCTCCGTCTCTCTCTCTCTCTCTCTCTCTCTCTCTCTCTCTCTCTCTCTCTCCCCCCCCACTTAGTCATCCTCCATCTCTTTCTCTCTCTCATGTATTGATTTGATGTTTGTTTATTTGCTTACTCCCTGCTCCCCAGACAGCTTCACTGAGTGTAAAGCAGGAATCCCCCTGGGTATTTGGGTCTTATGCATTGAAACCAACCACCCTTATAGACTTACATTGCAGCCATCCTCTCATGCATTTTTTTTATATATTTTGGTTTTCTGCTGTCCTTATCAATGCTCAAGAAGATCTCTGTGAACTCTCTGTGAGTGGTTGCAGCCAGCTGGTCATTATGTATGTTCAATGATTCTCTGCTTTTTGCCAAATGGCTTTTTATTGATCGCGCAGGAGAGTGGAAACATTTCCTCTGTCAGTACATTTCTTTAATGGCATCAAAGACGTCCTCCACACTCAGGCCGACTAAGCCCCAGACACCTGTTGCCCTGTATATTAAAAAGAGAAAAAAACACTATGGTTCTTCTTTAGGTGGGCTCCTCATCACGCAAACAGAAACAGTTTTGTCTCCAGCTGTCGTTGCTGATAGCTCCATTGATAATAGGATTAGGAGACCCTGGACATTTCTGTCCTGACCCACTCCCATGGTGGCATTACACCCAAAACCCACCCTCACCCCCAGTCCCAGCCCTTCACTCCAGGATTAAACTGGCTCTGTGGAAATATATCCTATCCTCCCTTAGACTTGGCTGCACTCTGCCCAGCTGTAGAGATGGAGTGCACAATTTTTTTCTGAATCAAAATCGGGCTTAGGTGGTGGGCGTGGTCAATGGCACGATCTCCGACTGAACATTTTAGAGGCTCTCTTGACTGCAGAGACATCATTTTGCCATGGGGTGGAGAGCCATTTTTACCAGTTTAAAGCTAGTTTCCTGCATTTCTTCACATTTTGTCATGGCGTATGCTGTGTTCTTATGCTATCTGAGTGACTCAAACATTATAACAAAATCAATGGGGGCCCAAATGCCATGACATTTTAGGAAATTCCAACTGTCTAGTTTTTCATTTAGATTATTGTTAGTTCTCAAAGATGACCTTATTTAAGATATATAGGTCTATTATCTTTTTTTACAGACATTATATCTGGTTTTAGTCATTGAATTTTACACTGAAAATGTTTTACCATCCCGAAAAGTATTATTTTGTATAAATACTGAACAAAAATATAAACGCAACATTCAACAATTTCAACGATTTTACCGAGTTACAGTTCATATAAGGAAATCAGACCATTTAAATAAATTCATCAGCCCCTAATCTATGTATTTCACATGACTGTGCAAGGGCGCATGACTGGGCAGACATGCATGGGCCTGGGAGGGCATAGGCCTACCCACTGGGGAGCCAGGCCCAGCCAAGCAGAATTTGTTTTTCCCCACAAAAGGGCTTTATTACAGACAGATATACTCTTCAGTTTCATCAGCTATTCAGGTGGCTGGTCTCAGACGAACCCGCAGTTGAAGAAGCCGGATGTGCAGGTCCTGGGCTGGCGTGGCTACACTTTGTCAGCGGTTGTGAGGACGGTTGGGGCGTACTGCCAAATTCTTTAAAACGACGTTGGAGGCGGCTTATGGTAGAGAATTAAACATTAAATTCTCTGGCAACCTCTCTGGTGGACATTCCTGCAGTCAGCATGCCAATTGCATGCTCCCTTAAAACTTCAGACATCTGTGGCATTGTGCGACAAAACTTCACATTTTAGATTGGCCTTTTATTGTCCCTAGCCCAAGGTGCACCTGTGTAAAAATCATGCTATTAAATCAGCTTCTTGATATGTCACATCTGTCAGGTGTATAGATTATCTTGGCAAATGAGAAATGCTCATTAACGGGGATGTTAACAAATTTGTGAATAGAATTTGAGAGAAATAAGCTTTGTGTGCGTATGGAACATTTCTGGGATCTTTTATTTCAGCTCATGAAACATGGGACCAACACTTTACATGTTGCGTTTATATTTTTGTTCAGTATATATATATATATACTTTGACTGTTTGGACTTAGGCGGCCCGTTAAAAAAAACCTGAAGTGGTTATGTTAAGCCTGTATACATGATCCCAACCCATGTCCCCATGGGCATTTCACAAAGCCAAACCTACCTTGCCCATCCAGTCAGTCTTAACAAGAGCTGTTCCTTTGTCAGTCCAGCTATAGTTCTGCTCTGTTCTGCCATGCTGGCTAAATGCCCACTGGCTTGCCTCACAGGATTAGTTATGATTACTGCCAACCCACCCTGATCCTGGATGGATCATGAAAGACTGTCCTCCACGGTGGCATGGGGCAGCCAGACCTGTTGTTTGTGGCTATACTGCTCAGTGCAGTTGTGATGGATGTTGTGTAAATTATTGTGAGTGACGTTTTGAGGCCTGGGGTCTCATGGGCTTGTGGTGGTGTTATAGGATTGAGGAATTTTTATATTTTTTACTTCACCTTTATTTAACCAGGTAGGCTAGTTGAGAACAGGTTCTCATTTACAACTGCGACCTGGCCAAGATAAAGCAAAGCAGTTCGACACATACAACAACACAGAGTTACACATGGAATAAACAAACATACAGTCATGTGAAATGTGTTACAACAAAGAAATGCCTGAAACAATGTTATGTGGGGGCACCATATTTTACTCCAATTGGCCAAGCATAAGCACCATTTTAGAGTGAGTAGGAAATGAGGTTGCTGATTGGAGTTGTGAAGGAGCCAATGTTTTATCTCTGTATAAATGGGTAGTAATCAGTGTCTTTGTAATCACAGTCAGAGACAGCATTCTGACTGACTGACTGACTGACTGGCCCAGCTGTGGTGCTGAAATCGCAAACGGATAGCTTTCATAATTCAGTAATACTTTATTTTAGTAAATACAAGGTCAAAAATATTGCTTTTTGACTTACCTTGGAAGTTTTCCATGGGTCAAGGGGCACAACCTACAAAAAGGCTTCCATTATTTGGGTACAGCTGCCACAGGCTGTTACAGATCAACCCCAAACAATGTCGCTAAAGGACTTTGTTTGAATTTAGTTGATTTTGACATGCAATACTTAAAGATGGAATCTGCAGTAGGGGGAAACAGCGCCCCTGGCTGCCCCACCACCGTTGTTATTGATTTTGTTTGCGAACTGAGGAGAGTTGCCCAGCATGGTAAAACATGCAGTACATATTGTGCTCTTCTGGGAAAACAGTTTGCAGGAATGTCTTTGTTGTTGTAATATTGCAAACGGAGGTGGCTGCTTCACCATTAAGGAGTCCAGCTTTAAGTGGAAGCTATGCTGAGCAGCATTGTTTTGGTGTGCTCTTTAGCTGGGAGGGAGGCACCATTTTGAGGTGTGAAGGTGAGACATTCCCCAGTGCTGTGACCACTGGGACCTGTGAGCAAGTCAGTCTGTTCTAGGAAGATAAGAGCAAGGCCAGGCATTGCCCATGCAGTGACCTGATTGTGGTTACCTAGGGTAATTGTGATGAGGTAGCCTCCCAGTGAGGTCATGTGATGGCGTCTGCTCTGTGGGAATGGTGTAGGGTGTAAGAGGAGGACAGACGCGGTGCTTGATGGGTGCAGCGACGGTCCTGCCATCCCAACAGTGGGCTGTCTGTTCTGTCTGCCCAGGGGCCATTAATGTGAGCCCAGGAAAAACGTCTATTATCAGTCTCGGTCTAAAAGTAGAGAGAGAGAGACGTGACCTGGCTGTAAAAACAACAGAAGAGCACAAGACCAACTGTAACTCTCATAATTCTCTTAAAACACAGACTTTCAGACTGGGTCAGGTAGAAATGGTGAGGATCAAAACAGCAGTCCTTTTCACATGCCTTGAAACATGGTGCTTAGAATAAGTCACTGCCTGGAGAGACAGAGAGAGAGAGAGAAAGTAGAGAGAGGTGAAATACATGACAGATGGAGGGTACCGTAAATGACTGTTTGGTTGTGAGTTTAGAGTCCTAATTGAGCTGATGTTGCAACGTCATCTTGATAATTGCTGTGATTTCCCATCGATGGTATGGCAGTTGTAACCACCCTCCAGCTCTCCTTCCTGCTGCTCCTGTGGGGTCTCAACCACACTATAGCTCTGTATAGGTCGGTTTACTCCTTCGCTTATTTTAGCTCCTTAATTGTACCCCACCCTGCATTAAACACGCTAGGGGAACTTAGGGTATTTGGAAGTGGTGTTCCTGTTCCCACTGTTGACTAGGCATCCGTCTTAGTGTACTGTGAGTAAGGAATGATGCACTTTGCTATACTTGACTGTTTTATCGTTTGAACACACAACAGTACTGTGCTCATTAGTCAGTTGGGAACATTAGTCAACAACATACAGCCACACATATTGGTGCTGTCTTTGCCTTCCTGTTTGCGGACGCCTGCCATTATCGTCAACAGAACTAAAGATGGATAATCATCAGCTTTATAGGACGTGCTCTTATCCCCTCTGCCATAATCATTTTTAATCTGCTCTCGGTTTCTATTAAAATCTGTTTCCAATTCATTCTTTTTTCAGAGCTTTCGGTGCAGTGTGCAGCGTCTTTCCCTGACCCCTCTAGGTGAGGGAGCTGTAAGCATTAAGCACCTATAAAGCATGTCAGTGAAGCCCTTATCGGTGGAGTCAGGAGCCAGGCAGAGAGACAGGGAGATGACAGAGGGCTGGATATAGAGAGAACCAATACTGTTGCTGCTCAGACCTTAGACCAACAAAGTGTTCAAAGAAGATTTGCCACAACACAAAAATCTAAGTAGATCTTAGCGCTGCATTGCTTCTCAAACATAGATTTTGAGTTATTTCCGTGGTATTCGGGCGCAGTCACAGGCAGAAGCCCTGAGTGGGGCATTAGTCACGGCTGAGCTGTGGCAGATTTGAATCGGTCTGCTGGAAAATCACTCCCTTCTCTGTTTTTTTTCATGCACCACTGTCCTGAGGCTGTGTTTGTGGAGTGGAGTTCACAGTCTAACACAGCATGGTTCTCAGTCAGTCATTCAGACCTCCTTTCTCTCTCTCTCTCTCTCTCTCTCTCTCTCTCTCTTTCTCTCCATCTCTCTCTCCCTACCCCCCACTGGGCCTTAGTGAGTGGGAGGATGTAGCTATCGACCCTGGACAGGCTCGCTGCGGAAATCCCCACGCCAGACCATCTGAGTCAGAGCCAGGAGTCACACAGCTTGGAGCCCCAATTTCCCTGGAGTCAAAGCACAGAGACATACACAACCCCATGGGCCAGGAGTTTCTCTCGCTCTCTGTCTCTGTGTCTCTCTGTCTCTGTGTCTCTTGCTTCCTGTCTCTGTCTCTGTGTCTCTCGCTCTGTCTCTGTGTCTCTCACTCTCTGTCTATGTCTGTGTCTCTCACTCTCTGTCTATGTCTTTGTCTCTGTGTCTCTCACTCTCTGTCTCTGTCTCTCTTGCTTCCTGTCTCTGTCTCTATGTCTCTCGCTCTGCTTATGTCTCTGTGTCTCTTGCTTCCTGTCTCTGTCTCTGTGTCGCTTGCTCTCTGTCTCTGTGTCTCTCTGTCTCTGTCTCTGTGTCTCTCACTCTCTGTCTCTGTCTCTGTGTCTTTCACCATGTTCTAAGCTGCTGACTAGATACGATCAAAGGAATGGCATCAGTTAACATGGCTGTGGATCTATCGTCCCATAAAGCACCTCAGTAATTCTCCCTCTGCTCTGTGTCATGACCATATTCAGGATGACTGTTGTAGGTCACCAACTGTGTTTGCAATGTGCTGCTTTGTGCAGGTGGGTTCAGTAGAGCATTGATAACAAAGTAGTCTACTTTAATAAATGATTCCCTGGTAACGTCAGAATTCTCCATCCACTGCTCTACATGAGTGGGACACAGAGAGACACATTTGTACTTCCCTTTGGATGTTGTTTGGAAATGCAGTCTTCAACCCTCTGAGGCCTGAACAGAGAGACTGATTGTGGTGGTGCTCACAATGGACAGAGTCAGCAACACAAACACATTTGCATTTATTGAAGTCTCTTGAGAAGATGGACCCCTCCACAATGCTGCTTTTCATGGGGATAGACTCTTCTCCAGCTGTGGATCGGGCACTCCTGGCATACACACACACACACAGTCTTGTACAACTAACCTTGTGGGGACACACAATTCAATCCCATTCAAAATCCTATTTTCCCTAACCTCTAACTCTTACTCTAACCTTAACCCTAACCTTAACCCCAAAACCTAACCTTAACCATAACTCTAAACTTAACCCTAAACCTAATTGTAACCCTAACACTAATTGTAACCTCAACACTAAACCCCATAGAAATAGCATTTGACCTAGTGGGGACTAACAAAATGTCCCCAGTTGGTTAGCTTTTTGTTCGTTTACTATACTTGTAGGGACTTCTGGTCCCCATAAGTATAGTTAAACATGCCCACATTTACACACACATAATCTCCCGCCATACTTACAGGTTAAAGTTGACTATTTATTGACTTTATTGAGTTTGGACATCCTCTATTATACAGTATTATATATACAAAGCACACAGAAAAAGTCAAAAACATACAAAGTTCAAAGTTCAATTTGCTGATTTGGAGGCTTAATTATACAATCTCACCTAAACCTTCCAATCAAATCAACTGAAATGTTATTAGTCACATGTGCCGAATAGAACAGGTTACAGTGAAATACTTACGAGTCCCTAACCAACAATGCAGTAAAAAAATAAAAATACGGATAAGAATAAGAAATAAAATAACAAGTAATTAAAGAGCAGCAGTAAAATAACAATAGCGAGACTATGTACAGGGGGTCCTGGTACGGTAATGTGCGGGGGCACCGGTTAGTTGAGGTAATATGTACATGTAGGTAGAGTTATTAAAGTGATGATAGATGATAACAACAGAGAGTAGCAGAGGTGTAAAAGAGGGGGGGCAATGCAAATAGTCTGGATAGACATTTGATTCGATGTTCAGCAGTCTTATGGCTTGGGGGTAGAAGATGTTTAGAAGCCTCTTGGACCTAGACTTGGCGCTACGGTAACGCTTGCCGTGCCGTAGCAGAGAGAACAGTCTATGACTAGGGTGGCTGGAGTCTTGGACAATTTCTTAGGGCAACTTTCCACTGGTATATGGTATTGTAGGATTAGAAGGCCACTGGGCCACGACCTTTCATAAATACAGTGCACTAGCATAGCCTTTCTGTACACTACAGCAATGACACACCTCTAACTGTTTTGTACACTCTGTGCTCCAACTCCGCCACTGGGAGCGTTGATTCTCCACCCTCAGCCTCACTACTCTCTACGTTTCCACTGACATGGACTTCCATGCTGTTGTATTCACAACTCTTCAGTTGGTGTGTATATTCATTATCTGAGTGGTAGCTCTCTTAATGTGATGTGTTTGTCTGCTGTGAACAGTGGTTAAGCAGCGCATCAAGGGGAGGAGGGAGGAGGGGAGTGAGTGGTAATTGGAATTCACTGTTGCTCCCCACCAGGCCCTCTTAACCCAAATCCCAGCCACTGCATGCCTGCTGCCTGCTGAATGGGGCTGTGTGGAGATGAGAGGATGTGAGGGGAATTCAGACAACCTCACATATCTCTCCTGTTTCCCTGGAACCTTTCGCTCTCTCTTTCTCTCTCTCTCTCTCTCTTTCTCTCTCCCTCTCTCTCTCTCTCTCTCTCTCGGTGCATGCTGGGTGTTTTTGGAGTTTGAGTGTTTGGTGTGGAAAGCTCTATCCTAACTAACTTTCTTGATTCTTTTCTTTACATGTTATTTTCTATGGTGGAGGGTTAATGCAATATTTGTTTTTAGCGGTATCCAAAGTTTTTTTTTCAAAGTTAGGGTGGAAGAGGACAGAGTAACTTTCCGGGGGGGGTGGAAGGTGTAGTGTGCGCAATGGCTTCTCAGCCTAGCGCGGACGAGACGCTGTCGATACAGCATGGATTCAGGTGTGTTCCTGAGAACGGAGTTAAGGTGGAGGAGGTTCTGCTCGCGGTCGGCGAACAGGTAGGAGCTGAGTTTATACATTCTGCTTCTAGAATGAACAAAGCTGTGGTTGTGTTCATGAAAAGGGCAAATTTGGTCGGTAGGCTAATTGCTAGCGGAATATTTGTAAGAGATGTGTTGGTGTCAATTTCACCTCTCTCTACCCCTTCAACAAGAGTTGTAGTGGCAAATTTGCCTCCGTTTATTACGGACGATCAAATTAGGAAAGAGCTGAGTCGTTTTGGTAAGTTTGCTAGCGGTTTCCGTGTACTGTCAGCAGGTTTTCAGGCAGATGCCGTTAAGCACGTTGTTTCGTTCAGGAGGCAAGTGTTTATGTTTCTGAACAATAATGAACAACAGCTAAATGTGCATTTCAAAGTGAGGCATGGGGAGGGGCTCTATGCAGGTTTTGCCAGCACAGATAGTCTACGGTGTTTTGAATGTGGGGATTTGGGGCACAAGAGCTTTGCGTGCCCACATAAAGGCCATAGACGGAGTGAGGGTGCAAGTGGGGAAATCGAGGTCAAAATGCAGGGGGTAAGGAGATGCAGACAGCAGAGGCTGGGCCTAGTCAGTCTAGAGATGGTGGTGTAGATGAGGCTGGGTCTAGTCAGGCTAGAGATGGTGGTGTAGATGAGGCAGGGGCTAGTCAGGCTAGAGATGGTGGAGAAGCAGTGGCTGGGTCTAGTCAGACTAGAGATGGTGGGGTAGCTGAGGCTGGGCCTAGACATGCTATGGAGGGTGGTGCAGATGATGCTGGGCCTAGTCATGCTATGGAGGGTGGTGTAGCTGAGGCTGGCCCTAGTCATGCTATGGAGGGTGGTGTAGCTGAGGCTGGCCCTAGTCATGCTATAGAGGGTGGTGCAGATGATACTGCGTCTAGTCAGGTTATTCTAGTGGATGAGGAGAGTATAGTGGGGAAGTGTAAGAGATTAGGGGGAGGAGGAGGGTGTCAAGAGGAAAAGGAAAAAGGATGTGGATAAAGGTACCATGGAAATGTTGCCTGTTGCTGTGGGTGAGGCCCTAAACAGAGAGAAAGGGCAGGTGGTCAGGGTGGGAGATAGAGAAGAGGAGGAAAGTGAGTCTGAGGAAGAGGATGAGGAGTTATTTTTTTCAGACTCCTCTTCAATTGGCCCGGAGCTGACAGCCAGTCAACCAGAGGGGTCTAAGTACACGTTGAGAGAACTGACAAGGTTCCTGAATGAGACTAAGGGGAAAAAAGTTAATCTTGAGACTTTTTTTTCCTGATCCTAGAAAGTTTGTAAGATCAGTACAACATGCTATGAGAAATGAGGGGCATGGTGCCCTCTCACCCAGGAAACGGTTTAGGTTGAGGAAGTGGGTCACAATAGTGCGTAAAGGTTTACCTTCAGACACTGTTTAAATGTTTAATTTCTTACTGACACTGGGGCTTTTTGAGCTTTGCTATTGGTCTATTTCTCTGCTGGCTTTTCTCCCACTTCTTATGGAGACTCTTCGGGTAGGCTCGCTCAATATAAATGGCGCCAGAGATGCGGGAAAGAGGAGTGTGTTGGGTGAATATGTAAAACAAAAAAAAGTACAGGTGTTGTTTCTGCAGGAGACTCATAGTGATGTGGTGAATGAAGTTGATTGGGGGCTCTGGTGGAAAGGGGCAAGTGTGTTGAGCCATGGGACAAATCTTAGTGCAGGGGTGGCAGTCCTTTTGCACCGGGTCTGGCTGTAAAAATTTGCTCCTCAAAGGAGGTGTGTAGGGGTAGGTTGCTTGTTGTTAAAGCAGAAATTAACAACATGGTTTTTGTCTTTATAAATGTGTATGCGCCTAACACAGGGAGAGAAAGAGGGGTTCTATTTGGGAGTCTTAGACAGGAACTTCACAAGTAGCGCCTGAGGAGACGCTGGTGATCGGAGGTGACTGGAACTGTACAATGGATTTTACAAAAGACAGAAATGGGGAAGAGCCTCATTCAGTGTCAGTGGGAGTGTTAAGGGACATCTTTAATCAGTTTGACCTAGTGGATGTTTGGAGAACTAAACATCCAAACACAAGACAGTATACGTGGGTGAAGGTTTTTGGGGCTAGGGTGAGTGCAGCTCGACTTGATCGTTTTTACATGTCCAGGAATCAGAGCAATAGGCTGCTGGGTGCTACCATTCTCCCAGTGGGGTTTTCGGATCAC
Source organism: Oncorhynchus nerka (assembly GCF_034236695.1). Classification (NCBI taxonomy): domain Eukaryota; kingdom Metazoa; phylum Chordata; class Actinopteri; order Salmoniformes; family Salmonidae; genus Oncorhynchus; species Oncorhynchus nerka. The sequence goes on from NC_088416.1 coordinate 31,256,217, forward strand.
CACATAACCATGGCTCGGCTGTCTATTTCACCAGGGCCCCGGCAGGCATCTTATTGGAAGTTCAATGTAAAGCTCTTACAAGATGCCACCTTTTGCTCAGGTTTCCAGACTTTTGGGAAAGATGGGGGCAGCGAAGAGAGGAGTATGAGTCTCTGAGTCAATGGTGGGATGTGGGGAAAGTGCAAATTCGGCTTTTCTGTCAACAGTACACAGCTCTCTCATCCTCAGAGGCTAGGAGAGTATTGGGGGAACTAGAGCGGTGTATTAGTGAGATGGAGGTAGAGATGGTGGGGCAAGGCAATGTAGGCCTCCAGGCTAACTTAGCCGACCACGTAGGGACCTGGGCAGTTTTTTCCAGGTTAAAGCAAAGGGAGCACTTGTAAGAGCTAGGTTCTCCATGCTCAAGGAGATGGATGCTCCCAGCTCCTTCTTCTTTGGTTTGGAAAGACAGAGCAGTGAAGCCAAGGGTATGCATTGTCTACGGCTGTCTGATGGGAGGGTGACCTCTGTGGTGGGGGAGATGCGGGAGCGGACTGTGGAGTTTTATACTGAATTGTATAGGGCAGAAATGTGTGATCCTATGTGTGCTCAGGTCTTGTTCGAAGGACTCCCTAAGCTCTCTCGGGCACAGAGGGATGAAATGGACATTCCTCTGTTGTCACATGAACTGGCAGAGGCAGTAACCCAGATGTCCCCCGGTCGTGCACCCGGGGTCGATGGACTTCCAGTGGAATTTTACAAAAATTCTGGGGAACAATTGGACAGGATTTCTTTGCGTGTTGCGTGAATGCGTCGGGGTAGGAGAGTTGCCGATGAGCTGCCGTCGGGCGGCTCTGACTCTCCTGCCCAAAAAAGGGGACTTGTGTGAACTTAAGAACTGGAGGCCTGTGGCATTACTCTGTGCGGACTACAAGATTTTTGCCAAGGTCCTCTCTAACAGACTGAAGTCCCATCTGGACTCTATAATACACAAGGACCAGACATATTGTGTACCGGGACGCTCAATCACGGACAACTTGTTCTTGATTAGGGACATGTTGGACTTGTCGAGAGGTTCTAATGTGAACTTTGGACTGGTCTCTTTAGATCAAGAGAAGGCTTTTGATAGAGTGGATCATGAGTATCTGTTTAATGTGATGTCTGTGTTTGGGTTTGGGAAGAGTTTTGTGACCTGTGTGAAGCTGTTGTATGCTGGGGCGTCATGTATGGTTAAGGTGGGAGGGGGCTCAGTAGGCCAGTCTGGGTGAGACGGGGATTAGACAAGGATGCCCTCTATCTGGGCAGCTGTACACACTAGCCATTGAGCCTTTTTAGGACTGCTACGCAGGAGACTGCGGGGAGTGTGCTGGACAGGCATGGATGTGGTGACAGGAATAGCAGTCTCAGCATATGCAGATGATGTTTCTGTGATGGTCAGGGATGGGCAAGATATGCAGGAACTAGAGACCAGTCTGAAGGTGTACGAGGGAGCTTCATCAGCTAAGGTAACTGGGGAAAGAGCAAAGCTCTGTTATGTGGGGCATGGGGGATAGGGCTCCTCCTCTGCTTCCAGGGGGTTTGCAGTGGGGTTGTGAAGGGCTTAAAGTGTTGGGGGTGTACCTGGGCTCGGAGAGGTGGGTCAGCAAGAACTGGGAGGGGCTGTCACAGGCAGTGGTGTCAAGACTGGCCAGGTGGAGGTGGCTCCTGTCCCAAGTGTCATATAGAGGGAGGGTGCTGATAATCAACAACCTGGTGGCATCTTCCTTGTGGCATAAACTGGCTGTCCTCAACCCCCGCCGGTCTGCTTGCAGACCTGCAACGCAAGCTGGTGGACTTCTTTGGTCGGGACATCACTGGCTGAAGGCAGCAGTTTTGTACATGACCGTCCACGAAGGAGGACAGGGCCTGGTGGAACTGGAGAGCAGGATGGCTGCTTTCCGACTAAAGGCGGTGCAGAGACTGCTGTACCACACTGATGTTGGCTGGAGGGAACCAGCATGCGCGCTGCTGAGGAGAGCTGGCGGATTAGGGTTGGACCGGCAGCTGTTC